>NC_068294.1:26289725-26589725 GCF_025860055.1 Xyrauchen texanus | reverse complement strand
TGAGCCTCTACCACTGAGCCACCACTGCCCCTGTTGAACTTGTCTGAGATTTGACGGTCTACTGTCTAAGGTGAACAGTAGTTTAATGAAATTATTAACCTGGTGTGCTCAGCAAAGAGTGTCTTCATAAACAAACCCTATCACATGATTATGAATGAGGGTGTCAGACACACCCATGGAACAAGCCATTCAAGATCACATGTTTCTGTATTTAAAATGTCAACTGAGAAACGATCAATCTATGGCAATGTACGTCATTAAACCATGGTTTAATTAAACAAAAACACCAATGTAATGATACAGTTTACGCTCATATATACAAACATAACACACCATTCTGTCACAATTTATTAAGAATTGACAAATATCAGACGGGTTTACTGGCTTTATTGCGGTCCTACCTAGCATGCATTTCAAGACCTAGTGCACCAACCTAGACTGCATAAATGGTGTTTTGATGCCCACAAATGCTCTCTAGGTAGGCAGCTTACTGGGTTTCGAGGCAAGGGCAAAGTCTATGCCCATGTGAATTTTGAAATTTAAAATGTCTTTGAGCATGTTAATCATGTTTTGTTTTAACTTAAACCCGCAAACGCTAGTTTGCTAAGAATCTACCAAGCAAACATAGTTGTATGATGACGCTCCCGCTAAAATTTATATATAATGGATGTATATCGTTTCACAGAACTTTGAAAATGCATTGATGCATTTAAACAACTTAAAGGGAGTAAAATATTTTTCCCACAAGTAGACACTCTGATTACCTAACGCGTCTTTACTGGCCTAGGTACCGATTAATGCTAAAGCTAACGTGTTCCTGTGGGCCTACGCAAACCCCCTAAAATATATTGAACTCTTTGCAACATGAAGCCCTCTATAACATGACACTTAACAACATGGTTGTACATACCACTCAGCAGAATCAAGAACATAGTCAAACAACCGCGGAAAGCCATGGTGACGAGTGGGTGGTTTCTCTGAGCAGGCAGACCGGATCAGCAGCACTATAAGCTCGACCTTAATAAACCTGCGCTCATATAAGTCATATGACAGGCCAGAACTCTCCTCCTCCTGCACATGTATGGAAGCATATGAGTAGCAATATTCAATTTGACATTTAATATGCAAAATGACAATGCAATATGTAAAATGGCAATGCATTCTGTATTTAAATTTACATTTTACATTACCATTCTAGCAACGTTTGGTGCAAAATGAAAATGAAATTACATAATTTACATTTGCCATTTCATACACTCGTTTTAATATGCATTATTGAAACGCTTTATAAGTTGCAAAATTAAAATGAAAATGTATTACAGAAATGATTAGATATGTGTAACATGTTCAAGCAAAAACTGTGGCAAAATGATCATTCAAATGTTATTTTTCTTAATTGCATTTACACTCACAGTCAAGACACTTGCGATTGATTTTTCATTAAATATCCCGCAATGACTGTAGCAAAATTCAATGTGCACATTGAAAATGCATTCCGAGCCGATCACGCCCCTGCCCCGCCCCCTCCCGCCCTGTCAATCACTGCATCAAGGCGGGGCTCGGCAACAGGTAAACATAACATGTTATGGCTATGTTACGTGTTTTGAGCTTACAGTCTATGGTTTTGAGGTGTTGGAAAAATGGCGGCGGCAGAGCTAATACGAGCGTTAAATTCACTAGCAGATGAAGTGGAGCGTGAACAGAGAAACGGTAGTATTTCCGAAGATTATTACGAGTATGTTGGTGATAGAACCAGTACGTTGTTGGAACGTCTGGGAGAATTTTCTGCCTTATCAGGCGCCGACACCCGTTTGGCTGCTGACCTCTTAAAGGTGGTGGAAGAACAATTGATGGACACCATTTCTATCCCATATGTACAGTTGCAATCAAAATTATTCAACCCCATGGCCTGCAGGTCATTTTACTACCAAGAACACAATTTTATGAAAAAAATTCAACAAAGGCATCAGTAAACTATTATAGAAAGTTTATTAATACACATTTGAGTGATTTTGAGAACGTAAAGCAGAATAATTTATTCTTTATAACCTCTTTACAAACGCTGCCTGTAAGTGCTTAGAAGCATCTGTCACCTCTCTACTGCAATCTTGGCCCATTTCTTGCTTGAAAAAGCTTCCAGATCACTGATAATCTTTGGCATTCACATTATCCCCGCTTTCTTCAAATTCCACCAAAACTTTTCAATGAGATTTAAATCTGAATAATAATAACGTTACTACATATAAAAAACAAAACTGCCTTTTTTTAAATTAAAATTCCCATGGCAGAATTCGGGAGTAAACACAGAGATAATGGCCTTGAGGCATTTGTATAAAATCATTAAAATATATTTAAGTTGTTGTTTACTTCAGTCCACACTGCTGCATTCGTCGATGTACCGTCCATCGACTAACTCCATACAAGGCCGCGATATCTTTAACTTTTAACCCATAGATACCCCTCTATGGCCTCGCCAGGGATCTCCACGGCTGCTGGTCTCCCCACTCCCCTAGGCCTCTCCGAGTACAATTGTTCTTCCACCACCTTTAAGAGGTCAGCAGCCAAACGGGTGGTGGCGCCTGATAAGGCAGAAAATTCTCCCAGACGTTCCAACAACGTACTGGTTCTATCACCAACATACTCGTAATAATCTTCGGAAATACTACCGTTTCTCTGTTCACGCTCCACTTCATCTGCTAGTGAATTTAACGCTCGTATTAGCTCTGCCGCCGCCATTTTTCCAACACCTCAAAACCATAGACTGTAAGCTCAAAACACGTAACATAGCCATAACATGTTATGTTTACCTGTTGCCGAGCCCCGCCTTGATGCAGTGATTGACAGGGCGGGAGGGGGCGGGGCAGGGGCGTGATCGGCTCGGAATGCATTTTCAATGTGCACATTGAATTTTGCTACAGTCATTGCGGGACATTTAATGAAAAACAATCGCAAGTGTTTTGACTGTGAGTGTAAATGCAATTAAGAAAAATAACATTTGAATGATCTTTTTGCCACAGTTTTTGCTTGAACATGTTACACATATCTAATCATTTCTGTAATACATTTTCATTTTAATTTTGCAACTTATAAAGCGTTTCAATAATGCATATTAAAACGAGTGTATGAAATGGCAAATGTAAATTATGTAATTTCATTTTCATTTTGCACCAAACGTTGCTAGAATGGTAATGTAAAATGTAAATTTAAATACAGAATGCATTGCCATTTTACATATTGCATTGTCATTTTGCATATTACATTTCAAATTGAATATTGCTACTCATATGCTTCCATATCACATGTGCCTGTCGTCGAGTTGAGACAGTTAATTTGCTGATCAAACCTGGCTGTAATTAAATCAGCCCCACAAGTGCTTTTATTCCTCTATTAGTGCGCAATTAATAAGAGGCATCTCAGTTGGCTCTCAGTTCAAAATCACAGTTCTCACAAGAAAGGAGTCATTGAGGTGTGGTTGTGAAATGCAGTTTTTATAAGCACATCAAGACTATTATTAAAACCTCAGTAGATCTGACAATGTTGATTCCTACCACATAGGTGCATAGAGCCAGTGTTTGGTGTAATCCTATTTGTTACTGTAATCTAATTACTTTTTTAGTAAAAAAAAAAAAAAAAAGGGGGAAAGTAGTGCATTACATTTTTAATACTTGTAATCAGATAGCAGTTACTGCCTTTCATTTAATATAATAATACTTATACTTCATATTTAATTAATTAAATTAATAATATTAGTAATATAATTACTTTTAAGTACATTATTAAAGTCTTTTTGTAATATATTATTTATGTTGAATACATGAATTATGGACCCGTAATGAGTTGTGAAGGAGAAATTAGGTGCTGAGTGAATGACTTGTGTGTAACAATAAACAAAAAATAAATATAGACATTATTTTGAATATGTTGAGCAGAAAAGTGTTTTAGAAAGTAACTGTTCGTAAAATACGATTCAGATTCTTTATTCTGCCTTCCTCGCAGTCACTCTTCAATCAGGAGATTAATTCACCGGTGGGAAGAAATACACGGACACATAATGTCACAAGCAGTTCTTCAATTTATTAAAACAAGCAAGGGGTTTATATGGTTCTTGTCACACAAGGCTGGTTACAACCCCCACCTCAAACTTTCTCAATCCTCCGTATATGGGGTTGTTTCCTCTCGCTTACAGAAGTGTATTTTTATCAAGTAAGTGTTTTGCACAAGACAGTACCGAAAACACAAAAAGCAGATAAGCAAGGATCAAGGACCCATTGTTCCATCTGAGGCCTATTTCTCACAGACAGTAACTTAAAAAGAAAATAATTAGTATGTGATAACTTTTCCAAAGAAGTAATTAGTAATGTAATATGATACAAATTTTAGAGAAATAATTGTTAATTTGTAGTGGATTACGATCTTAAATAATTTACTCATCACTGATCATAACAGAGGTTTTGTTTTTAAGATATGCTTGCAAGTCCAAAAGTCAAATATCCCATGCAATTTCTAAATTTTTCTCACAAATGTAAGCACAAGTAATGAAGTGCAAATACAATTCGGACAATAAGAACAAAAAATAATACAAAATACAAATCCTTGAAGTGAGAAAAAAAAAGTGCAGATACTACTTCTTGTTAGGTATATACTTGATTTTTTGGGGGGAGGGGGAGATCAAATATACGCTGAGTGTTTCTGTTCGCAGCATATTTATAAACTGGATTTATAAACTGAACTGGGGCCAAACAATTAATCGAAATCGAAACCGCGATATGACCTTTTGCGATTATTAAATAGCAAAGGGCTGCGATTTAATTAAATAAATATTCTGCTCCTTTCAAAGTTTATTTGCGCTGCTCTGTCCACTCTATATTAAATTAGCGCATTGTTACAGTGTTTTCAGATCGGTTCTGCACTCCACAACTCCCTCTCATCCTTAGAGTAACAGAAGTGCTCGGAGTTCGGTTCCGTTTGCTTAAATGCGCTAAACGCTTTATTTACACTCAACTGGCGCTTCTTGCATGAAGCGGTTTTTATTATTATCTGCGGTAGCAGCATCTCCGTCTCAGAAAGGCACATGCATCATAATAATAAGGCAGAATACAAGATGGGGTATAATTCAAACATCTTTATTAAATGATTGCTGAGCAAACAGCATTAACAGAAATACCTGTAGAGCCAAGAAACTTCTCTTCATTCTCCTGTCATTTGTTTACCTCACGAGAGAGCGTATCGCCCTTATTACACTCCCCGCGGAAACAAGAAAAAGCGGAACTAATATTACCAACATCCAACAAAATGAAAAGGAAACATACATATAATAAATGTTACTATAATATATTGCATTGCAAAATTAAATATAATGAATCAAAATAATTAAATTAAATGGTGAAAAACTAACCAAAATTTTAACTTTAAATATAATTTCACCAATGGTTTATCAGTTCAACTTCAGTTTGACATTAAGCCTCATACTTTAGGACTATCTTATATACAGTAAAGAATAGTTTTGCAAAAGCCTACTAGTTTCGAAGGCCTAGAATAAAGAGTTACATTTATATTTTAAAATTATATTTAGTTTATAGTGAATTATTCTTCTCACTATTTTTGACAGCAAAAACTATAGGCAACAGCTATGGCTGGGGACAGGGATCCAGAGGGAAACAGGGAAATGTAGTTAACAGCAGAAAAATTGAGCTGCTGATAAAAAGTTAAATGATCAGCATCGATTGATGAGCTGAATCATTGGAGATCGGTATCAGATTTTAAAATCCTGATCGGAGCATCCCTAATATTCAAGTTGACTGTGTTTCAAAAACTAATGATGATGAGAGGGCCTGGGTAGCTCAGCATGTAAAGACACTGTCTATCACCCCTGGAGTCATGAGTTTGAATCCAGGGCATGCTGCGTGACTCCAGCCAGGTCTCCTAAGCAACCAAACTGGCCCGGTTGCTAGGGAGGGTAGTCACATGGGGTAACCTCCTCGTGGTCGCTATAATGGCTATGTCTCATTTGGAAGCCTGCGTCCTCCAGAGGTTGCATTTGTTGGCCACATACGTCATCAAGGCTGTCTTGTTTCAGAAAAGCGAGTAGGAGATTTTGAATGGGACCTTTTTTTCACGGGAATTATTAGGATACATGAGGTGTATCCTTCCTTCATGGGCACTCACAACCCACAATTCTTTGGTTCAATGGAAATGTCTAAAAAAATTATGCCAATTTGCCCATAAATATGATGTTCAAACGTAAGTAATTCCCAAGTTGAAGTACCTCAATATATGGGTGCAGAGTATATAATATGTAGAGTTATATTAATATATAATTTAAATAATGTATTAGACTAAAAGTACACATGTACAATCAATTTTCTTTTCTCTTTACATCATTATAACTCTCCTAAAATTTACCTCATACATTCCCTTCTAAAGGGACTTTGTTCCCTTCTCAAAGTGCTTGTTAAAGAGTGGCGTGCTGTCATAGCAACCATGTTATGTTCCGTTTCCCTTTGTCCTATGAAGGCCGTCTTGTTTAAACAAGGGTTGTTTAACTGAGTCACATACTCAGTATACTGCAGCCTTCAAAGGATGTGTCCTACCTAGCACGCAGCCTTCCAAATGACACAGCTATTATGTGGTTCTTGCTCTCAAAGGGGCACGTGATGAGTTGTGCATGGACGCTGCAGAGAATAGCGTGAAGCATCCACACATGCGCTGTCTCCACAGTAACGCGCTCAAGAAATCACGTGATAAAATGCGGCTTGACGGTCTCAGAAGTAGGGGCAACTGAGATTCGTCCTCTGCCACCCGGATTGAGGCGAGTCACTATGCCACCACAAGGATTTAGAACGCACTCGGAATTGGGCATTCCAAATGTATTTAAGTATTTAATTACGTATTTTTAACACTTTCAAGATCTGCCTGCAGAACAAATATGACCTTACATCCTCAACTAACAAATAGGTTTTGATTAGCTTTACTTTGAAAATAAAAACATACAAAGTAGGGTCATTGTTTATGACAACTGAGAAACAACATTTAAATCTGCTAAAGTCTGTATCTTTGTCAGTATCAACATACATAAGAATAATGGCAATCTAATAGAACTGTCTTTTTACACAAAATAAATGTATCATAAAACTGAAGAAATAAGAATGCATTATATCTGTTTTTCCTTTTTATTATTATTATTATTATTATTCTCCCATTCAATGAGGGCAAAATAAAAAATCTTATAATGCACACATTTATTTGCACACAGGAGCCAGATAATTGTGCAGATAATAATCTTTAGAAATGGTGAACAAACTGATTTGATGATGTTCAGGATTGAGAACAATGTAGAACCAAAGGCAAGTTCCATGACAATTCACATAATTATTTTACGAGCACTACAGAAAAGAATGGAGAATAAAAGCACATTTACCTGTATATTTTCTTTGAAGGTTCGATTTTAATCATCATTTTACCTCTTGAGAAAAAAGATTGTGCATGAACTGGCATAAATTCTGTAACAGCAATTTTTTTAAATTGTTTTTATTTTATGCCTGTGCTTTTGAATGCACCCAGCAGCTAAGCAATTTGCATAAATACATTTGAGTGAATAAGACGCGATAAAATGTGCTCAACCAAAAGTTGCTGGTTAATTATTTGGAGAAGAGTGTAGCTGAACTATGTCCAGACACGCTTAAACACGCGCGCTCCTCCGGAACTGACGAGCGCCGATGCTGGTGCATATGGCAAGCCGTTTTAACTTTTATTCATTTCCAGGATATTAATTCTTGATATCAACAATTCAATTTTCACTAGTTAAAATGATAGTTCTTGATATCAGGAATTCGATATCTACTAGTAACAATGGCAATTTTTGATATCAGAAATTACATTTCCACTAGTAAGAAATCAGTAAGAATTGATATCAACAATTATGTTACTAGTAAAAATGTCTATTCTAGATATCAACAATTGAACTGCTACTAGTAAAATGTTAATTTTTGATATCTGAAAATGTATTTCTGATATCAATATAATTTCAGATATTTAAAATGGCTTTCTTACTAGTACACTCTAAAAAATAAAACATTGGGTCAACAAAAAAAAATATGTTAACCGTTTCCACTAGAATTTCTAAGTTAAGACTGCTGGCAGAATTACATTAATTCAAAGCAATGTTTTGAGTATGGTGAATTACCTTTTAGGCCACAATAAAACACATTTTTAAGTAACATGAACTTAAAACATTATGTTGAATCAACTTAATTACTTGCATTCATGTTGAAAATTATTAAGTTCATGTTACTTAAAAATGTGTTTTATTGTGGCCTAAAATCTTCTTCACCTTACTTAAAACATTATGTTGAATCAACTTAATCATTTTCAACATGAATGCAAGTAATTAAGGTGAAGAAGATTAGTCCACAATAAAACACATTTCTGAACTGAGGCTAAGTTTTTATCAACTTAGCCTCCTGCTAAACTACAGGCTATCGCAATGCAATGCCTCCTGAAGACATTTGGGTCTTTGATCAAGAGAGTTGGAGATTTTTGATGGGACAATAAGGACTTCAGAGAGGAATTCAATTTTTAAAATATAAACAGACAACATTAATGATCACTTTTTTCCACATGATATTCAGGCTTACCATGTGCTGTGTCTGCTCTTCTGTCATGACCTTGAGAAAACTTCTTTAGCCAATATGTAGTTATCATGAAATCACACTGAAGCATTGAATACGGTTCACATACTGTTTATTTTGCATTTTTTCTGGTTTTAACATGGAATTCATTCTGTAAAAAATACTGTTGATAAAAAAATAAGCATTTCAAAACATTAATCATATAAAACCGTACCATCCTGCTGATTGTCAGCTTTCTCCAATAAGTGTCTGATGTACATTTTTTTTCTCAAAGGATGCTATTTCCTTGAGTTTTGGGATAATCGTCCCCTCCCATTTCTTGATAAACATGTCTTCTTTCCCATCTGTCATCTTGGAAAATTCAATGTCCACCTGCAGTGCATAAAACAAAAAACAAAGAAATTATTAATATTAACAAATTATGAAACACAACCTTTGTGTAAAGTTCTCTGCAGCTTAGTTTAACATGTATTACCAAGGCTGGCATGTCCAGAAATCTGGGATATTCCTTGAAGATTTGACCAACAGTTGGCGATTTCGATCGTTATCCATCTTCTACGGTAACTGAAGGTTTGGTCAATTGCAGTCTTTATTGACGATGAGTTCTCTGGAGAGGGTCGCATCCTCTTTATCAAGGTCAACCACTCAGTGGGCACTGTTTCATCAGTAATCGGCAGAGAAGGTTGGTCTGTAGGAAGACGTCGTTTCAAATTGTAGATCCGCTGGCTCTGTTGAAGTTTCCGTCTGATGTTCCGTAGTCTCATTTCTATAAATCCACTGTGTGATGGCCCATCAAAAAAATGCTCCTAACATGAGAAATGGACAAATAAAAAGTTGGACTCAAGTATGCTTTTGCAGTTTGTATACACACTGCCAAGTAATTTCATACTCATAAATTAATAATGTAAAACATCCTTACATGTCCTTCATTTTCGCCAAATGGGACATTAATCCTTAATGAGGGGAACAGTGACACAATCTCCTTTGCCAGTGCCAGCTTTTCTGTACCAGATGGATAGCTAAAAAAGGGGCAATACAAGCATATACATGCAGAAACTCGTATTAACACAAACATTGACATGCACACAAAAAAGTTCCCACTTTGAATAATACATTGATACTCTAGACCAGTGATGGGCAAACTCGACCCTTCCAGTGAGGCCACTGTCCGGCAGAGTTTAGCTCAATCCTAATCAAACACACCTGAACTAGCTAATCAATCTCTTCATGATTACTAGAAGGCTAAAGCCAGGTTTTATCAGGGTTGTTAACAAGTTAAATTCTGCAGGACAGCTGCGTTTACATGGACCCTTATAATCGAATTGACTGCTCAATCGGACTAAAAAACCTTCATGTAAACATCTTAATCGATCTGATTGAGCTCGATCCGATTGGAATTTCGATTGGATTGAAAGGGGTAGTTTATTCCTTTTGTAATCTGATCGAGAGAACATGTAAACACTTGATCGGATTGAAAACCAAAACTGAAAGGACTGTGCATGTGCAATGACATTGAAATAGCGTAATGACATTGAAATAGCGTAATGACATATGACGCACGGAACGCGCTGTTCTTCCTGTTGAATAAAGTGTCATCTAAATGAATTATTACGCTATTTCAACGTCATTACACTATTTCAACATCATTGCACATGTGCAGTCCTTTCAGTTTCGTTTTTTAATCCGATGAAGTGTTTACACTCAGATTACAAAAGGAATAAACTACCCCTTTCAATCCAATCGAAATTCCAATCGGATCAAGCTCAATCAGATCGATTAAGGTGTTTACATGAAGGTTTTTTTAGTCCAATTGAGCAGTCAATTCGATTATAAGGGTCCATGTAAACACAGCTAATGTTATTTGATGTTATTTATAACTTATGAGTGCAAATCTGTTAAACAGTTATATACTTACAATCCATGCTTTTCTACAAGGTCACTCACAGTCACTTTAACAAGTAACTTTCTCAAAGAAATTGACAATGTCTTTGTGTCTTCATGTTCTCTCAAGATTGTAGGGGCCTTTTCCTCGAGCAGTGTCAGCAGACCAGTTGTGGTGACAGTCCGGCTTACTTCTGTTGAATGAAACTAAGGGAAAAAAAATTACAACTGAAATGTTTACTTTGAAAATTATAAATAGGAAGAGTGAAAACATGACTCGCCAGTAATGACTCAACTCTTCCATCTAATGGATCCAGTGTGATACTAGCAGTATAATATATTTGGAATTTGTCAAGCTCCTTCACTTCTGAATTAACATCGATGTCAATAAATTCTTGAAAATCTGTGTCAAATCTCAGTATTCGATCAATGGATACTTGTTGAGAGAGCTCCGTTTTGGCTGAGTTAATCAGTTCTCCAACACTTCCAACTGTGAATAGTTTTCTCCATGTTTCCTTCCCGTCTATGAAGACAGTCGCGAGAACTCTGTGTAAAATTGTTAGAGTAAACGTGATTTGACCCTCGTCTTCCATTACCTAGATAAAAGATATAATAACACCATATTATAATGCTGTAATCATACAAGAGTCATAATTTAATGAGAAAATGTAAACGTTAAGTGTATCGCGTTATCAATACATGTAAATAGCCTAGTCAGTGACAAGCAAGGTAACTTAGCACAAATGGCGCGCTTTTTAAACCACACAACACTCATCGCCACAACTATGCAGTGGTTAAAAGGACGTTTTTGGTAAAATGACTGTTAGAGACTAGTCAAATTAGTTCAAACTTAAGGTGCCATGTATATTAACCTTTAACGTTTCGACTTTTTAAAAACAATTATTAGCAGTCATACCCAATAAATAAACAGCTTTGCAAAGCGTGAGAGCTCGCTTGCCTTGACGCTAGTTAACACACAAAACATATTCGGCTACGGAACATGAAAACGGTTAAAACAAACAAATTATGTTTCCTGGACAATTAACACAACTCTTTCTCATGCTATGTGGAGAAATATTTATTATTTTACACGTTTAATTATATTCACTCACCTGAGGCAGACAGACGCATTTCTGAATTCTGACGGCTGGCTAGGCGTCGGTTGGAAAAGACCGCCACCGCGCATGCGCAGCAAAAACATCCCCGTAGTCCCAACAGTTGTTTCCCCAGCGAGTTAAAATGCTTTATTCACATTTTCAACATGATAAATAAATCCAATCATTAAAGTTGACATCGCCTGTTGAGTATTTGCAACAGAATATATGCCTTTTATATAAACATGTACTACTAAATGTGTTTAACACAGTAATTGTGTAAACAGTTGAGCACAATATTTACACATCATGTGTCTGTAGTAACACAAAATGTGTTACAAATCCTTTTACACATATTTTGTGTTCATTTTTAACACATCAATTTTAAGAGTGTACGAAAAACGTAGAAAATCGAACCCGATCCAATTTTTTTTTTTAACGAGGGACTAAAGTTTCGGCGGTAGTGTGCAAGTGTGATTGACATAACGTCGTATTTATTTTTTAACGTGCAAAAATTTCAGCCGCGAATTTCGGACTCAGTGTGCAAGGGCCTTTAAGGACTTCCAGATTTCGGTATTCGGTTACAGTAGGCTATCATCACAAACAGAATCCTGAGCGATTGCAAATATGTGAATTAATTAAGCATAAAATTACTTACCATTCACCACGCGCTTCAATGGGTTTCAGCCATAGTATGTAGTCACTCGTCTGGCCTTGAACATGCGCGCACATGGAAACTGTGGGCCGTTTACACGTCATAAAATTGTATTTTACATTAACTGAACTTAAATTTAAATTATTTTTTATTAACTGAAAATGTTAAACTCTGACAACTCATGATTGTATATTTAATCAATAGGCACAATTTGTGTGTCATCCAAGCTCAATAAGATAACAATTACAAGTAAAAACTGTAACAGTATCTCAGAACTTGATTTTTTATTTCACAACAATATATATATTTAAGTAATGACTAAAGGTCCTCTGAATTAGTTTTTAGAGTGTAACAATCACATTGATGATATCAGAAATGAACATTGTATCAAGTGAAAATGGAATTATTGATATCAAAAATGAACATTGTTACTAGTAGCAATTCAATTGTTGATATCAAGAATAGACATTTCAACTAGTGACAATTGAATTCTTGATATCAAAAATAAAGATTTTTACGAATTGTATTTCTGATGTGAAATTGGAATTTCAACTAAGAAATCAATTCTTGATATCAACAATTGATTTTGAATGGCAGCCTATGGTAACATTTCACTATGAAAATACAATTACAGATATCAAGAATTATAGTTTTTACTAATTGAAATTCAATTGTTGATATCAAGAATTAGCATTTCTACTAGTGAAAATGTAAATGTTGATAACAAGAATTCATATCCTGCGAATGATTAAAAGTCAAAACGGCTTTCCTATTGCCATTCCCAGGATATAAATTGATGATATCAAGAATTAGCATTTTAACTAAAAATGTAATTGTTGATATCAAGAATTAGCATTGTTACTAGTGGAAATGTAATTTCTGATATAAAAAATTTCCATTGTTACTAGTAGATATCGAATTCCTGATATCAATAACTTTCATTTTAACTAGTGAAAATGTAATTGTTGAATTCATATCCTGGAAATTAATAAAAGTTAAAACGGCTTGCCAGGTGCACGCGCTGAGTTTTGTGCAGAGTTCGCTTCGATGTTTACCGCGATTAAATACAAATTTAGAAGGTCAGATAAAAGTGATTGGCGGGCTGCATCAAATCACTGACTTAAATTAAATAAAGACATTGCATCGTACCGGGAGACTCTGAGAAATGGTGGTACGCAAGAAAAACTGCGGGTAGAGTAAATTATAGAAGTATGTAGGGTCCTACTGCGTACCGCCCACTTAAATCACTGCATAAAATGAAATAAATTACTTAATAAATCAAATAAAGGGGATGGCGGTCTTTATATTCCTCTTCTAACCAGAATATATTCCTGAATTACACTAATAACCTTGCAGGACTGTTAGCCTTTAATTAAACTGCAATAAACCCTTATTCAATGACACTTAGGTTCAAGTGGGAATAGATGGATGTATGAATTATTGTTTGTTTGTTTAAAATGTATTATCCATTCGATTTGTCATAGAACGGAAACCTGCCTTTGTCACTGCAGGGTTAGATGACAGTTGAAATCAGAAGTTTACATAAACCTTAGCCAAATATATTTAAACAAAAATGTTCACAATTTCATTGTAGAAAACATTACCTGTCTTAGGTCAGTTAGGATCACTACTTTATTTTAAGAATGTAAAATGTCAGAATAATAGTAGAGAATTGTCAATTTCAGCTTTGATTACTTTCATCATATTCCCAGTGGGTTAGCAGTTTACATACACTTTGTTAGTATTTAGTAGCATTGCCTTTAATTTGCTTAACTTGGGTCAAACATTTTGGGTAGCCTTCCACAAGCTTCTCACAATAAATTTTGGCCCATGCCTCCAGACTGGTGTAACTAAGTCAGGTTTGTAGGTCTCCTTGCTCGCACACACTTTTTCTGTTCTTCCCAAAAATTTCTAGCGGATTGAGGTCAGGGCTTTGTGATGACTACTCCAATAGCTTGACTTTGTTGTCCTTAAGCCAGTTTGCTACAACTTTGGAGGTATGCTTGGGGTCATTGTCCATTTGGAAGACCCATTTGCGACCAAGCTTTAACTTCCTGGCTGATGTCTTGAGATGCTGCTTCAATATATCCACATAATTTCCCTTCCTCATGATGCCATCTATTTGTGAAGTGCACCAGTCCCTCCTGTAGCAAAGCACCCCCACAACATAATGCTGCCACCCCCCATGCATCACGGTTGTGATGGTGTTCTTTTGTTTTATCAGACAAGAGTACATTTCTCTGAAAAGTAAGATCTTTGTCCCCATGTGCACTTGCAAACTGTAGTCTGGTTTTTATGGCAGTTTTGGAGCAGTGACTTCTTCCTTGCTAATCATCCTTTCAGGTAATGTCGATATAGGACTCGTTTTACTGTGGATATAGATACTTGTCTGTTTCCTCCAGCATCTTCAAAAGGTCCTTTGCTGTTGTTCTGGGATTGATTTGCACTTTTCGCACCAAACTACGTTCATCTCTTGGAGATGTGTCTTCTTCCTACTCCTGCGAATACAGATGAACGTGGTCCCTTCAGATATTTGGAAATGGCTTCCAAGGATGAACCAGACTTGTGGAGGTCCACAGTTTTTTTCCTGAAGTCTTGGCTGATTACTTTTGATATTCCCATGATGTCAAGCAAAGAGGCACTGAGTTTAAAAGGCCTTAAAATACATCCACAGGTCCAGTTCAGTACACCTCCAATCAGAAGCTAATTTGCTGATTGTCAAATGGCTTGATATCATTTTCTGATAGTTTTCCAAGCTGCTTAAATGTACAGTTAACTTTGTAAAGTGTACAGTGTATGTAAACTTCTGACCCACTGGAATAGTGAAACAATCAGTCTGTAAACAATTGTTGGGAAAATTACTCATGTCATGCACGAAGTAGATGTCCTAAACGACTTGACAAATCTGTTTGCTAATTTGAAATCTGTGGAGGGGTTAAAAAAATGAGTTTTAAATACTACAGCCTAATTGTATGTAAACTTATGACTTCAACTGTATACATGCACACACATAGGTACATACAAAAGCATCCATATAAATGACAATATAACACCAAGCATGATAGAATAATGACAGCTAAATTAAGCAAACAACAGATGATTGACAAGATAAGTCTGAATGAGTGGTCTAGTGGTAATTAATTAGAGGTTAAAGGTTCTAATCCATATATATATATACAATTCAAGTAAAATGTCAAGATAATGCCAAACATCATAAAATGGTAGTATTAATAATTGTAGTGATAAAAAACAACAACAATAACAGTAATACTTAAAAAAAAAAATAGTCCTGTTAAAATTAATCACTGCCACTAGTACAAAGGATTTTTATATATAATTTTTTTTTTCTGGCCCTGGGCATTTTTAGTCTACAGCCAGAGTGTGTCTTTAATCAATCCGGTTGACACAAAAATGTGTTTCTTGCAAGTGAAAAACAACAGTAAGTCTATGCGCTCCCTGATTTAAAAAAGAAGTAGCCATAGTTGGTGCTGTTTACTGGGAAAAGGTATTGTTATTGCATCATAAATATTAGTCATAAATAAGACAAAGGAAATCTCCTATAAAATGGCTTCCAAAAAGCCTTTTTTCAGTTCTTCCTAACGAAACGGGAAACTAATTTAATGATCAAAGTACTAACAGAAAAGCAATAAAAAAATTTTTTTTTAAATTGCTTTTATGATTTTTGTGTCATTAAGGCCGTGTGTGTGTGTTCAGTGTTTTTTTTTTTTTTATTTACCCCTGACTACTTTTTGTTGTTAAGAACTGAGCGTTATAAAAATCGACTGTTCTTGGTGTTTTGGCGCCTCCCTATGTTCGATCTCAAGCCTTCTGCTTAACCAACACGACTCAACAGCAGCTGCGCAGTGCGCGCAGCAACGGTCGCAAGTACTTCCGGTGGGTCAGCGTCGCCTTTTCGAGAAGTTATTATTTCCCCGCAGACTTTTCCTCAAACATAAATCACAAAGCTATCTCTCGAGCAGAAAGACAACGTCCAGCAGAATGTTTTAACACAAACATCCTTCGGTGAAAAGGAGTTGTAAATCCAATAGACTTTGTGCACTGCACAGGAGTGTGCTCGAGAGAGAGGAAGTAGTATTCAACCATCTTTCCTCTGCTGGCAATAACAAGAACGAAGAAGAGGGTCCAAGTGGGGTCTACACTTCTCCATTTATCCTCATTTCTCCTTATTCGAACACGGAGTCGTGAGGTTGGACTTTCCACGACCGAGGAATATAAAGCATCCACTCTCGGGATCGTAGCATTAGTAGACTTGCTATTTGATTTAGAATTTCTTTTTTAATGTTTCCAACAGGTTTACCTTCCCCTAATGCCCCACCGCCAGCCCAAGAGCCCAGACCGGCAGCTTCTGATGTTTACAACGACAGTAGCTTAACATCTTCTAAAAAGAGGAAAATAAACAGTTCCGATAAGGAGGACATTGATTCAATATCTTTGTCTCCTAAAGCCATTTGCAATTCCTCCTCCACAACCACCACGTCCTGCTCGCCCACTTCTGCACAGCAGCACATCCAGAAGAAGTTGAGGTTCGAGGTGGATTTGATCGGACTGGATGTGAAGATGGCCGAAGAGTCGTGTATCCCCGCTGCATCGTGTTCAAAAGCGAAAAACTCGTTTCTGTCCGGAGGTGTAGATCATCACGCGAACGGACTGACCAAGTCTGCGGGCTCCGCCACCTTCTCCAACAATAAACCCGGTGCTGCAAAAAAACTTGTTATCAAGAACTTTAAAGGTAGTGAAAGTGCGAGGAGCGTTTTCATCTTCCATGTGGTGTCTGTACCCATCTTGTGTTTTCATCTTTGAAAACACCATTGCTCTGCTTGAAAACACAATGAGCTGACTACCTAGACAGCATTTACGCGCATCGAACCGCCTTTGATGGCCACAAATGCTGTCTATGTAGGTAGCTCAAACGGTTTAGATGCATTATCGCTTGTATTCAAAAGGCGTAAACAACTTGAATCACAGTTTTACAAAATTAAATGTCTTGCCTTAACTTTGTTCTGTATGTAGAGTTTGTTAAATAACTTTGGATAAATAAATAACTTTTTATTTTTGGATAACGTGTTACTCCTTCATTTAAACAAAAACAAAAGAAAATAAAACAATCTGATTTGTCTGAAGCACACTATATTTCTTGCACCGTTACTGTTTTTAACCACAAATCCCTTTCCTGTAATCTTTGTTTTGAATGTGTACTTTATCAGAAAAGCCAAAATTACCAGAGAACTACACAAATGAGACCTGGCAGAAGCTGAAGGAGGCAGTGGAGGCCATACAGAAGAGTACTTCAATAAAGTACAATCTAGAGGAGCTCTATCAGGTAGGATATACATTTAATGTGAATATTGCTCATATTTTTTTTCTATTCATATTGTCATTTAGTAAACGGGTAAAAGTGCTCCCAAAAAAGTTCTGTCATCATTTACTCACTTGCATGTTGTTACAAAACTGTAACAGACTCAGTCACCATTAGGGGTGGGCGATATGACCAAAAGCTAATATCACAATATGATTAATTTTATATTGCAATAATGATATATATCACAACATAGTACATTTTTATGAAAATCAATTAAGATTAGTTAATATTAGGGATGGGCATGAGTACTCAGACGTGGCAGCAATGATCGATCATGAAAACGATGATCGATGGTGATCACGCATGATGTGACTTTTCACTTAATTCAAAATCCAGTGACAATTACCTGACAACTAAATACAAATGTGTCAAAAAGGGAGCTTATTTTTTAATTTTGAGATTGATTACGTTGTGACTTTGAGGGTACATTGATTATCAGTGGTGGTGTAGTGGGCTAAAGCACATAACTGGTAATCAGAATGTCGCTGGTTCAATCCCCACAGCCACCACCATTGTGTCCTTGAGCAAGGCACTTAACTCCAGGTTGCTCCAGGGGGATTGTCCCTGTAATAAGTGCACTGTAAGTCGCTTTGGATAAAAGTGTCTGCCAAATGCATAAATATAAAAAAATATATAAATATATAATCATGACAAAGAGTATATTAACTGTGTTTTGAACACCTGTCTCTGCAAAACTTTTGCTAAACGCGCTTTATTATCATTGTAAGGAAGAACTTTGACTCCTTAATGGATATTATTTCATAAAAGTGAATGATTGTCACTGACTAAACGTCCCTGCCCTGCGTGACGTAACGCACACTTGCATCGCGATGAAATTAATGGAAGATTTCCGCTTGAGTTTCCAAGTTAGATATCCGATATAAAGTGTCATTCCGTTGCACTTTCCTCAGTTGAAAGGTGGAAATTCGGACTCTGATAATCCAGTGTGTGAATTAAATACTTCAAAATATTGCCTCTCATATAATTTCCTCTTGATTTGGAACTTGACAATCGTAAAAGTAAAAAAATACAAATAAAATGGAAAAACCCCACACTCAACTTGGTTTTAATTCATTCTTACAACAATGCAAAATTTCGAATTATGCCACATTTCAGTCTGATATGTTGTTTGACCAATATTCTTCTTACTATTTTCATAAGCTTATCAAGAAACTCAAGATGTTCGCAAAGCAATGCAACAAAGAATAGAAGTAAAAAAATACATTAAAAAATCCAACAAAAATATAATACTCAAAGAAAATATCCCAAATTTTGTAAACACTTGCAGAAATAAATATTAAAGAAATATTTAACCCTTCTCGCAAAAAAGCTAAACAAAAATAATGACATTCGTTCGGAGCGCATCTTTTGATATTCATAATATTCTTTTGCATGATTCATTTGAGGTAAAAAAAAATTGCTTATACAACCCCAATTCCAAAAAAGTTGGGACTGTATGAAAAATGCTAATAAAAACAAAAAGTAGTTATTTTGTAAATTATATTCACCTTTTGCCATATTGAAAACACTATAACTACACATTAAATGTTTTTCCTTGTGGATTTCCTTGTTTTTTTAATGTACAGTAATTTAAAATAAAAAAGGGCATTTGGGCAATGAAGGCACAAGTTTAAGTTTAGAACATGGAATTTTATAGGTCTTTAGCTGCACAATTGTACAGGGTCTTCATTGCCGTATGGTGTGCTTCATTATGCGCCACACATTCACAATTGGAATAAAGCCCAAACAATACCGATTTTAGAGGGGGAAAATTCACTTAAATGAATTTATATAGTTAATTTTGGGCTGGAATGAAAACAGACCTTTTATATGTGTTCACTGATTTTGCATCGATATGACTATGCAAAGGTACTCAGAAGGCTGCTTTCTTAAAAAAATATATTTTTTATCAAAGAATATTTGACATTATTATTATACATTGTCAACATATTTTATAAATGAACACTGAGAAAATATAGAATAAATAAAAATACAGTAAATAGCTTAAACATCAGTACAGTATGTTAATTATCAGTCAGTTGCTGACCATTAAAATAAAGAATAAATACAAATTAAATAAATAGCTAAATTAACCTCAGTACTGTTTAGTATAACTGACTAGATTAATAATGCCAGTCAGTCATTGGCAGGTCGTAAAACAAGAAGCATTTATACCTGACAAGAGATAAACAGAGGCAGCAGTGTTACACCGTATTCTGCTAAACAAGTTCAGGGGAAACTAGACTTTTAAATATTACATTTTATAAATGCAATGACTGGAATTGTTCGGTTGAAGGGGGTACCAGACTGAATCCTGAACAAAACATTTTGGTGAATACATGTTTACACATTAGCTTCCACTCAGCTGACAAGCAATGAAAGTTGCCATGTGGTTAGCTATGAGCTCGTTTTCATGGAGATGGGGTCATTGTTTATTAACCCTCTGGGGTCTGAGGGTGTTTTTGGGCCCTTTTTTTCAGTTGCTTAAAAACACATTAATGGCGAATGTCTGATAACACTGTATTCAGCACAAACTGGGCTACAATAATATGTGAGCAACATGTATTTACATGTTTGTATTTTGGAGAAAATAAAGTTTATGCGTGGCTTCTGAAAAAAACACAAATGTTAAGTCATTAATGTAAGGCTATACAACACATACTAAGCATTTGTCCACAATACTTTTGAGAACTGGATCTTGTAGCCTAGAGTTTTTGCTACAAAATGATGTGAAAACCATCCTGATCACTCATTCATACAAAACAATATAGTACTTTAACTTTGGTAAGACACTTTTAGTGTTAGAAAAGACATGTGTGAGGAGGCGTGAATTATCATGAATATTGATGTAATTCACACCTGAAGAGACAAAGACCTCTCCCCTGGGCCTATCAATGAGGAATGTGACAGAAAGAGAATGAATGTGAGGAGACTTAATGATCAAAATCACGTTAAATTAGAAGTAATCTGACAATACATTTTCTTTACATAAAGACTTACAAATTTTAGACCTACACTACTGTTTAAAAGTTTTAGAAGAAGTCTCTTCTGCTCACCAAGGCTGTATTTATTTGATCCAAAATTCAGTAAATTCTTACAATTTAAAAGAACAGTTTTCTATTTGAATATATTGTAAAATGCAATTTGTGATGAAAGCTGAATTTTCAGCATCATTACTGCAGTCTTCAGTGTCACATGATCTTTTAGAAATCATTATAATATGCTGATTTTCTAATATGGGCATATTTAAAGTGCATTTTACACCTGAACAGATGTCTGGAAACAGTCACACTAGGAAACTATGTACATGTTTATATCAAATAGCTTGTCAACTAATGTAAGTAAAACTAAATGACTTACTCATCTGAAATTGTATCCTCTGCTGGATCAAATCACTCTACAAAATGCAAACTTCCCGCTCTTTTTCTATGGAAAATGTTAAATCTTTGTCACTATCCAGGAGCTTCCTCACCTGTGCATCGTGCCATCTTCCAAACGCGCAGAAAAGTTAATGATCTTGATGTTTTTAAGGCACAGTCGGGGGCGTTTACCATTTGCATTGATCGTCTCAGCACATTAACATATGAATAGCGCCCTCTGCCGTGGGTGTGATCACATTAGGGATAATTAGCTGTGCCAGGAGAAACTTTACATCACTTTGTTTCATACGGATTATATTGCAGGATAATATTTGTTTTAAATTTGAATGGTTTTATTTAAATGTAGACATTTTAAGCTTTCTTTAGACATATATTTCATGTTTGTGTGATAAGTATTCGTGAAGTTTCAGTTCATTTTTGTTCATATTTTACAAAAGCACAAGGTTTTGTTGTTATTGTGAGTGTACACAAATAAAAGTAGATCCTTTAAAGTCTCTAATGATGCCTTACACTTATCGCCAAAATGATGGAGTATTTTAAGTTGTTTCCGCTGTAATGATGAAAAAATCCAGCAGGACAAGCCGGCACCTCCGTCGACCCCAGAGGGTTAACTTTCCAGTATGTATTTCACAAACCGTTAGCAACTTTCTGAGAAGACACCGCTCAGCTCCGCACCGCTTAACTCCACCATGTCTGCAGAGCCACTGTCAGCTCAGAGTCAGTTCTGTTAACAATGGAGTTGGAGCAATCTGGTGGACACACTACATGATGACTAAAGCATTGTTTTCTGCATTATATGTTCTGAAAAATAGTTTTCATATCTGTGCATATCGGTAAACATATGCCGAGACCGATATATCGGTCGGGCAATAAATTGGAGACCAGTCAGGACTGCAGGCAAGCCAATCTATCACCCACACTCTCTGCTTTCACAGCCATGGACTTGAAACCTGGGCAGTATGTGGTTTGAATTTGTCCTTCTGGAAAATGCAGGGACGTCCCTGGAAAAGATGGTGTTGCAGTATATGTTGCTCCAAAATGTGTACATATCTCTCTGCTAGAGGTGGGCGATATCTCGATATTTAAAATATATCGAGATATTTTTTAAACACGATATGAATTTTGACATATCGTATATATCGATATATTGTTTATATTCAATTCTGATTTCGCCACTTTGCTCGCTTGCTTTCTCTGTGCTGTGCTCGCTCCCGCCTCCGCTCGCCCCCGTCTCCTTGCTTTTGCTCCCCCTCCCTTCGCGTGTTGTCTCATTCAACATGGCGTCGCCCGCAACCAGCCCGGAGGCAGAACTCGTCTAAAAAAAAAGGACAACTGGCTCCATTATATGGAAATACTTCAGTTTTAAGGCGTCGGATGAACAGCAGACAGATGTCTACTGCCGTGAATGCCGAAAGTTGGTGCCAACCAAAGCTTATAGCAAACTTGTTTTTTGGCTATTTGTTGATGGCGACAACAGAGTTAATGCAAAGATGAGCTTGAGTTGTTTTATTTTTGAATGAAAAGGCAATATGTATTATTTGTTTTAATTTACAGTTAAATTATTATTATTTATGTAATCAGGGATTTTTTTTCTTAAATGTCGTAGAAGCACTTTGTTCTTATATATGCACTGCCTACCTTGAGTTGAGTTGTTTCATTTTTGAATGAAAAGGCTATATGTATTTCTTCCTTTATTTTACAGTTAAATAATAAGAAGCACTTTGTTCTTACGTGAACTGCCTACCTCTTTGCACTTTAATAAAAAAGGACTGTGGTATTTGGCATATTTGTTTTTGCAGTAGTTTTTTTTTTGGGGGGTATTTTTCCTGTAAAGATATCGAGATATATCGTATATCGAGATATAGCAAAATATATCGAGATATATTTTTTGCTCCATATCGCCCAGCCCTACTCTCTGCATTCATGGTGTTCTCACAGATGTGCGAGTTACCCATGCCATGGGTACTGTCACACCGTGGCCCATACAGACACTGGCTTTTGGACCTGACGCTAATAGCAGCTTGGATGGGCCTTTTCCTCTTTGGCCCGGCTAACACGACGGCTTTGTTTTTCAAAAACTTTTTGAAATGACTCTTCAGACCAAAAAACACAGTTCCACTGTTCTACTTTCTATCTAAGATGAGACCGAGCCCAGAGAAGTCGGCAGCGCTTCTGGATAGTGTTGTTATAGGGCTTCAGCTTTGCATAGTGAAGTCTTGCATCTGAGGATGCAGAGGCAAGTGGTGTTGACTAACAATGGTTTAATAAAGTTATCCCAAACCCATGTTCATGATATCCATTACAGATGAATGCTGTGTTTGGGGGACGTCTGAGGGATAAGAGATCACAGGCATTCAGAAGTGGTTTTCGTCTTGCCCTTTACGCACCAAGATTTGACCAGATTCCTTGAATCTTTTAACAATATTGTGCACTGTAGAGGGTGAAATGCCCCAAATCCTTCCCATTTGTCTTCGGAGTACATTGTTCTCAAAGTGCTGGATTATTTGCTTAAGCAGTTGTTGGCAAATTGACAAGACTTGAACGATCCTTGCTCTTGAAGGACCAGGCTGTTTTTGTGGGCTCCTTGTATACTATGACACGATTGCCTCACCTGTTCAAAATCTCCTGTTTCACATCGTCTTGTTATTTTAACTCGTCAAATTGTTATTAGTCTAAAATTGCCCCTGTCTCAACTTTTTTGGAGCATGTTGCAATCATCTGATCTGAAATTGCTATACATTTAAAAAATAATGAAATTCACAATGAAAACATATGTGTAGTTGTAGTGTTTTCAATTTAGCAAAGGGTGAATATAATTTACAAATCACTCCTTTTTGTTTTTATTTTTCATACTGTCCCAACTTTTTTGAAATTGGGGTTGTATTACGAGTGATGATCGTTGTGACACAGTTTGCAGATTACGTTTTTCTTCTCCATGTTGGCTTTTGTGAACCGCACCACAGATATCAAACTTGTTTAAATAACAAGTTCCTTCATATTCTTGACTTGTTTGGGAGTCATCCCATTCTTTGGAAATGTCAGAGTTTGTCCTGGGTCAAAATTGATTGAGTAGTGTGAGTGAACCCACTCTGTGCTCTCCTGTAAAAGCGGGGAAGCCTGCTGGGCTTTTACTCTCTTGCGTGCTCCAGAGGTAGCGCACTCGACACTCCCATGAAAAACAGATGAGCATGTCATATGAGAAGCATATTAAGTGCTTATGAAGTGCCGAACATGAGATGAATGTCATTTGAATTTGCCATAATTTAATGCCATATAAACCCTATCCATGTTTCTTAAATACTCTGTCTCATGTGAAGACCTGCCCATTAATGGATAAGCCCACGCTGCGTACATTGATATTTACATATTGCGATATAGCAAAATCTCTGTTGATTGACACTTTATATCATCTCCATGATATATATCGTCATATTGCCCAGCCATAATCACCATTCACTTGTAGTGTATGAAAAAAAAATGCAATTAATAAGAAATGAGGACTGAGACTAACATTTTACCTAACAACACCTGTTGTGTTCCACAGAAGAAAGGAAATTATAGTGATTTGGTGATGTATGACTAGTATGACACACATGATGGTGTGTAAATGAAGACACACTATCCCTTCAAGAAGAGAATGATATCCTGTTCACAGGATCTACTGTTTTTATCTTTCAGGCTGTTGAAAACCTGTGCTCCCATAAGATATCTGCCAAGCTCTATAAACAGCTCAGAGTGGTCTGTGAAGACCATATCAAGGCACATATTGACCAGTTCAGAGAATATCCTTTTAATCCCAATTTATTTATCTTGCATTTTTAACAGTATTACTAAAGTATTCCTTGCATCATATAGCACTTGAACAGCCATGGAAGCAACAAGTAGTAAGAACAGTCCTGCCTAGGATGCACATCAACAATTTGAGAACATATGAGCTAATATATGAACTGTGATTGTCATTGATTGTACATAATCAGAAATGTATACTATCAAAACAGAAAACCCTTTTTTTCCTGTTCTGCAACTATTTCTTAACGCTTGCTCTACGGATGCCCTAGACAGTGTACTATTCCTGAAGAAAATAGACAAATGTTGGCAAGATCATTGCAGACAAATGGTTAGTGAAATAATCTCAATAGACATGGTATAATTTAATTGTTGTGAACATGTGTGAAGAAAGATACTATTTGATGAAAATGACTTTACTATTTAAAATGAATACTGCTGCTTCACCCATTTCCATTTTCTTTTCTTCTAGATCATGATTAGGAGTATATTTTTGTTTTTGGATCGCACGTATGTTTTACAAAATTCAATGCTGCCATCAATTTGGTATGTGTCCTTTTTTGCTAAAAAAGTTTGACCTATAATATTGGATGATTCACTCATGCTGTCTTACTACCTGTTCCTTTCTCCTCCTGCCACTGGCAATTAAAGATACACTTGTGTTTCATCTTCAGGGACATGGGTTTGGAGTTGTTTCGTTTTTATATCATCAGCGACCTGAAGGTGCAAAGTAAGACAATTGATGGAATACTGCTTCTTATTGAAAGGGAGCGGAGCGGGGAGGCTGTAGACCGCAGTCTGTTGAGGAGTCTACTGAGCATGCTCTCAGATCTGCAGGTTAGGTCTCATGCTTTTCTAATTTTTGTACAACCTTGGTCTCAGTTCTTTGCATAAAGTGAGAAAATGTGTTTTTCGTGTGAGAAGTCTCTTTTTGTGACTTCTTTTGTGTATTTTAATGCATGAATAAAAGTTAAAGCTGAAGTATGTAACTATATAAGTATACTTATATTCCAGCTTAATATGTAGAGACAACAATAGGTAAGCCATTCATAGGCTAATTGTCTTGATAACTATAGTTTTTATAGGGCACAGTGTTTACATATTTTGATAAAATTAAACCATATATGGCTTTAAGTTGTTTCTGCATATTAAGCTGGGAAAGGAGAGCGTATTTAACACTGAAAAAGTTTCATACTTCAGCTTTAAGTAGAAGATTATGAGCATGGTAAAGTAAACAACAATATCTTTATCCAGTTTAATGCCCACAGTTGTTTTTTTTGTAAAACAATACAATAACAATTTTATGACTCAAA
Organism: Xyrauchen texanus; assembly: GCF_025860055.1. Taxonomy (NCBI): domain Eukaryota; kingdom Metazoa; phylum Chordata; class Actinopteri; order Cypriniformes; family Catostomidae; genus Xyrauchen; species Xyrauchen texanus. Next base: position 26,563,609 of record NC_068294.1, on the reverse strand, counting down.
TCATTCAACCCTTGAATTATGTCTTCCAAGGCTGTTATTGTGCACATGGAATGGATGTAATTGCACCGTTGCTTCTTTTTTGACAGATTTATCAGGATTCATTTGAGCAGCGCTTCCTGGAGGAGACAAATCGGCTGTATGCTGCAGAGGGCCAGACGCTCATGCAGGAGAGAGAGGTGAGTTTTACATCAGGGGAACAGAATTATGTTATGCTTTATCTGGAAATGTCTTTATTACCTGAGCTTGTCTGGGAGCAATTAAGTATTGGTATGTCTCATTAAATGGAAGTAACTGATGTTTTGCTACAAACCAGGCTTGGCATTCTGTGTATTTACCTAATTTAGGAAGATAACATTTCAGTTTTTTTATGCGTAACATAATACATATTGTCTTTGCAGGTACCACAGTATCTTCATCATGTCAGTAAACGACTGGAAGAGGAGGCAGACAGAGTCATCACATACTTGGACCAGAGCACACAGTAAGTATACAGATAATATGTCTAACATACAGAAAACGGGGTCCTTATTTTTTTGCGAAAAAGCTCAATTTGTGAGTGATGTTTATATACGTTTGTCTTTGTAGAAAACCCCTTATTGCCACAGTAGAAAAGCAATTGCTTGGAGAACACCTCACTGCAATACTTCAGAAAGGTATCACACTCACACTATTTGTATAGTTAACAATGCTGTGGTTTGGGGTCCATTTAGCAGTTGTTTTCTTCTCAAATCCTAGGTTTGAATAACCTGCTGGATGAGAACCGTATTCAGGATCTGTCTCTGCTGTATCAGCTCTTTAGTCGTGTGAGGGGGGGAGTGCAAGTTCTGTTGCAGCATTGGATAGAGTACATCAAGGTAGGACTGGGACCCGTTTGGTACACAACAGTTCTGGGTTTTATGTACACTTGGTTGCAAGACTTTTTTTTATGCCTCAGGCCTTTGGAAGCACAATTGTCATCAACCCTGAGAAAGACAAGACAATGGTCCAGGAGCTTCTGGATTTCAAGGATAAAGTCGATCACATCATTGACGTATGTTTCATGAAGAATGAGAAGTTTGTAAATGGTATGAAGGAGGCCTTTGAGACTTTCATCAACAAACGGCCCAACAAACCTGCAGAGCTCATAGGTCAGTTATCACACTTTCCCCACCAATTACTGAGTTGTATTGTTCAAGAGCTTGCAGCTGATTGGATCAAGGAGAATAGTAAAAATTAATTGATGATATGATTTATGTTGTATAGCAAAATATGTGGATTCAAAGCTACGTGCAGGAAACAAGGAAGCAACTGATGAGGAGCTTGAGAAAATGTTGGACAAGATAATGATCATTTTCAGGTTTATTTATGGTAAGACATTTTAAATTAATGCTCCTTTTCAAAGGTCTAGAAGGGTTTACATTTTTGACTGAAGAAAGACTTACTCATTTTTCATTTTAAGGCAAAGATGTTTTTGAGGCCTTCTACAAGAAAGACCTTGCAAAGAGGTTACTGGTTGGAAAGAGTGCCTCTGTAGATGCAGAGAAATCAATGCTGTCAAAACTGAAACATGGTAAATTACATTTCTCGCTTATTTATTTATTTATTTTTTAAACCATCCCATCATGATGACAGATGCCTCAACAGACTGCACAGTAAAAACTGAATTATCTTTGTCCTTCAGAATGTGGAGCTGCATTTACCAGTAAACTTGAAGGAATGTTCAAAGACATGGAGCTTTCAAAAGACATTATGGTGCAGTTCAAACAAGTAATGATAGCTTTTATTTCTACTTATGTACCTTTTTCTATTGTTTTTTTTATTTTATTTTTATGGTTAGATTTCTCAAACGTCTCCTCCTTTTGAATCTCCGTATTAGCACATCCAATGCCAAAATATCCCCGGAAACATCGAGCTGACTGTGAACATTCTCACTATGGGTTATTGGCCAACTTACATCCCCATGGAAGTACATCTGCCTCCAGAGGTCTGTTCTGATAAATTTTGAACACCCAGGTCTGATTACTTCATCAAAGCAGTAATAATATTACCTTTTTATCACCCTTTACTCTCCAGATGGTTAGATTACAGGAGATTTTCAAGACGTTTTACCTGGGCAAACACAGTGGGCGGAAACTACAGTGGCAATCAACATTAGGACATTGTGTGCTAAAGGCTGAATTCAAAGAAGTAATGCAGAATTTATTGTGAAAAGCAATTGGCGATGAAAAACTATTAGCTGATATAATATAAACAAAGATTTTAAGATAAAAAAAACTGCATCCTTTCCAAAAGGCTTTATGAAATATGTAAGGGAACTTTTTCTTTTTCCTAGGGCAAAAAAGAGCTGCAGGTGTCACTGTTTCAGACATTAGTTCTGCTAATGTTTAATGAAGGGGAGGAGTTTTCTCTGGAGGATATCAAACTGGCTACAGGCATAGGTATGGATGGATGTGTCAAGCAACCTTTGCCTTAAATGTGTAAAGATTATATAACAATTTAATTAAGAACCACTCTGACATTCAATACTGATTTTCAGCATTTTATATGTAATTTATATGTGTTTGTTAGCAAATATCATGCTAAATTGAAAACCTCAGGTAAATAATAATAAAAAATAATAAAAATAATGAATATTTGCAGAGGATGGTGAGCTTAGGCGAACCCTGCAGTCTCTGGCCTGTGGAAAGGCACGTGTCCTTACCAAAACGCCAAAGAGCAAAGATGTGGAAGATGGAGACAAGTTCTCATGTAATGATGATTTCAAACACAAACTCTTCAGGATTAAGATCAACCAGATCCAGATGAAAGAGACGGTACTGTCTGTCACACTGACACTTTGATTAGTTGTGCAAAGCAGCATAGAAATCGGGTGTTGGAGAGTTCTTGGTACTCTGTCTCATTGGTTATTGCTGTACCTCACAGGTGGAAGAACAAGCCAGCACTACAGAGAGAGTATTTCAAGACCGTCAGTACCAAATCGATGCTGCCATTGTTCGAATCATGAAAATGAGGAAGACTCTCAGCCATAATCTTCTGGTTTCTGAGGTGTACAACCAACTAAAATTTCCAGTCAAGGTAAGGTCAAATTTGATTGTAGTGATTTGATAGTGAATTTAATATAGTGATTGTACATAAAAGTTGACCGATAAAACACTATTTTGCTTTAGCCTCAAGCTATAAAGCAATATCACAAATTTCCGTGAGCAGTTTCCTCTCCCCGTTATTGGCAGATGTACTTCCATGGGGATGTAAGTTGGCCAATAACCCAGAATGCTATTCTGAGATGCGGGTTGGAGCTGTTTTGGCAGCATGAGGGGGACCTACACAATATTAGGCAGGTTGTTTTAATGTTGTGGCTGATCGGGTTGCGTGCGTATATACAGACACACGCACACACACACACACGCACACACACACACACACACACACACACACACACACACACACACACACACAGGGTTAGGAGGGTTACTTTTGAATTGTATTCCACTACAGAATACAGAATACATAATACATGCTGTAAAATTTTATTTATAATGTATGCCGTTAGATTACTCAAGGTCAGTAATGTATTCTAAATACTTTGGATTACTTCTTCAGCACTGGTTGATTTTTTATTTATTTATTTTTTTTTTTAATTGTTTTGACTATAAAAACTCTGCCAGTACAGTAAGACAAAATACACATTAAAAATACATTCTCTAAAAAAAAAATCTAAATATCTTATGCTGTTTCTATATCAAAATAAATCAAATTGATCTTTTTTTAAGGATCTTTATATATATGTGCTAATATCAAAGGTCATCTAACATTAATTTTCTTAATAAAAAATAAGTTTGTGTCTGGTAACGTGCATGTAAAATGGCTAGAAATAGCATTTTAGCTTAGCATAAAGCTGACAAGTTACACTAGGTTTATTTCTATTTCTTCAGCTTCAAACTTATCTTTCTGCTGAAATGAATGTAACGCATCATAAGAAAAATTTTCACTGCTGTTCAAATGAGAAGAGAAGAACATCATCTCAATGCTATTCTGAGATGCGGGTTGGATTCACTTTGGATCACATCATTTGTATGTATAAATGTTTTCCAACTGAAAGGACTAAATATTCAATTACAATAAAATGCAAAGTAATCTCTTCAGTAATCAAACTACTTTTTGAATGTAACTGTAGTCTAAATACCAATGATTTAAATTGTAACTTCAGTGGAATACAGTAACAAATATTTTGTATTTTAAATACGTAATTCCATTACTGTTCTGTTACTCCCCGACCCTGTGTATATATATATATGTGTCTATATATATATATATATATATATATATATATATATATATATATATATATATATATATATTAGTATTTTCACTTAGGGGTGTACTCACCTTTGTTGCCAGCAATTTAGACCTTAATGGCTGTGTGTTGAGTTATTTTGAGGGGACAGCAAATTTACACTGTGAGTGTACACACTACTTTTCATTGTAGCAAAGTGTCATTTCTTCAGTGTTGTCACATGAAAAGAAATAATCAAATATTTACAAAAATGTGAGGGGTGTACTCACTTTTGTGAGATACTGTACATATAGTGTATATATTAGTGCTGTCAGTCGACTAACTTTTTTTAATCCCGATGAATCGAATACATTTTTTAATAGTCAACCAGGATTAATCTTGGATTTGGAAAATGCTGAAATTTGACAATATATACATCCTTTTCTGTCAAAATGCATTTGTTTCGATCTTGGGTAAGAAAAAAAACAATATTTAATAGATGTCGACCAATAATAGATTTTGCCGACACCGATATCTAAGGTTAGATAAAGGGAGATAACCGATTAAACAGAGCAACATGTCTACAGTACATTGGTAAGATGATCGATCGCAAATGCCAAGTATATTGTAGTGTTACAGCTTGTCAAATTTGCCACAAACATGTAGTTTTATTTATGCCAACATCACCGTGCAAATAGGTGGATTTGCGGAGGCAGAATCAGTAGCAGCAAAGTTGCATTTAACATCCAGCCTCTCCTAGATGACACAGAGCATGACACTGAGCAAGACCCTCCTAAGAAAAACAAGCTTATTCAAAAATCTGTGAGGAACTTGCAATTTCATGATACTTATTCTCAGCTTTTGACATTGAAATGTAAAAGGCTATGAACACAACACTTGTGCAAATGTTATATGCCGGTAATAAGGACGGTAATGTTTATATGCTAAATTAAATGATGGGGGTGTGGTAAAAACATTGTGTGCTGATCGTTTTTTTTTCTCAAGCCGCTTAGTAATATTGAATTTAGGGTTGCAGCCAGTGGCGGATACAGACTGTCATTAATAGGTGGGCCTGGTGAATATATGGAGGGGCCTCGGTTTTTTAAGCTTATTCACGCCTGATAAATATGTCAGCTATAGCAGATCGTTAGTGAATTTAAATAGGCCTATTCCTTGTACTCATGTCAGTCAGCCCTCCCGCCTGCTTTAAACCATAAGGTCATCTATCTGTCATTACACGCAACTCGCATGGCGCATGTAGACTATCACAACGGTAAGTCAGTGCGCGCACGGAGAGCGTGCTGTGGCTGACTCGTGCAGAAAAAAATTCACAGGAGAACGAGCTGACTCCGTATTTAAAAGGAATCATGACAGAAAAAACAGGTATGCTATGGAAATATACTCAGCTTTATTTCGAGAAACAGAGCCAGAAGTGCATTCACCAAACATAACAAATGCCAAAGCAGGAGACGACGGTGAACATTACAACACAAAAAGTGGGCCGCCCCGCAGAATAACACAGATAACAGCATGGCAGATGATGCCCCACATAAAATAATAAACAGCAACAGATCTAACATTGCATAAAACTCGTTAAAAGAGTTGCTACACCCAAACTAAACGTGAATAGGCTTTGTTTTAATAGCCTAGTATCAGAATCAGGTCATCCTTTCAGAAAAAGCAGTAATGCCACGGCGGGCCAGCATAAAAAAAACACAGTGCTGTACAGCAGCCTACCTGAGCTCTAAACCAGGCGGAGTCTCCTGGGCTTCGAGTTGAAAACGTTGATTATGTCATCATAATCCGAACTGTCAATAAGTTCTCTTTCAAACGACAGAAGTGCCAAGTTGTTCAGGCGTCCTGTCAGCATTGATGATCTCAGGCGCGTTTGGATCCTGTTTGTTGCGGAGAAAAGTCTCTCTACGCTGCAGGATGTTAAAGGCAGTATTATGATGGTCCTCAACAAACGATTGATGTTGGGGAAAATGTCGGCAGGGCAGCGATCCAGTACTTCCATTAATGTGGGGAAGTTCTCCTTATCCATTTTCCGTCTGATGTGTTGGATGAATACCGCATGTTCAGCATCAGCAATGTCAATGCCATACAAAGCACACGGATCATTTAAAATGTTTTTCACTCCAAAAGTGGCAGATCCAGGTGTGAAAGAGGCCGAGGCTCTCGTTACACCGTAGGTGTCGTCTTTAAACCTGCAGTTTAACTCTGTTATCTGTCGGTCAATGATGCAGTTCCACAGGGCCCTTAAATCCTCATTGCTTCTGACAGCCGAGGTCTTTCACAGTGTTGTGGTAACAGCAGAGTCATGAAACTTTGAGGGCAGCTTGCGTTCACGAGAAGCAACCGCGTCCCAGTTAGCTATCTCGTGCTTTTCCATCAGCTCCTCTGTCAGCCTGAGCACCTCAACAAAGTCACCCTTCGAATCCTCTCGGAAAGTTGCATATGTAGCTTTAAGTGTTTCAATAAGTGAAATACAGTCCGTCACACATAGCGTTGAGCTCTGCAGCCCTTTGGTGGCAAAATCGCTGTTTTCAAACAATTTGCAAAACGTTAAAAGCATGAAAACAAACTTTTTCGTTTGCACCTGCTGCAACAGCTGGTCTGCTTCGATTTTACTTTGTCCACTAGTTTCGGAAAATCCAGCCACAGTCTCCAGTAGTACATCGAGCAACTGCAAAATCTTATGCACTGACCCTGATTTTGAGCTCCATCTGGTATCACACGAACACTCCAGCTCCATAACCTGGCGGTTGGGATGCATCTCCTTTTGTACCTCCACCAAACGAGAGTGGCGATGGGCTCCGGTAAAGTAGCTGTGTATTTGATTCACAGTGTCAAAAAAAGTACTTACATGTCCGGACGCTTTAGTGGCGGTGCAAAGCACCAAGTTTAGCAGATGAGAGTTGCAATGCACATAGATGGCTTTAGGAAATGTTTCTTTCAAAATAAACTGTACCCCTCCCTTGTGCCCCGACATGACCGATGCTCCATCGAAACAGAACTCGACGCAGAGAGCAGGATCCAGTTCAAGTGGTTGAAGGACCTCCAGGATTTTCTTTGATATCCCTTGCGCTGACAGATCTGCGGCCTCAACAAAGCCCACCGCCCGCTCTTTGATGATCCCTCCATGTATGAATCGCACACACACTGCAACCAGCTCACGTTTAGCTAAATCCTTATACTCATCCGCAAGTATGGCAAAATATTGCCCATGCAGTTCAGTCTTTATTTTACGGAGTAGGATCGATGCTGCAGCTTCAAGCAACTCATCCTGGATGTGGTGGCTCATGAAGGTGGCATTTCTGGGCAGCTTGTTCAGTGTATTTTCAATTTCTGGAGCATATTTTGACATGAACTTGAAGAGCTCTAAGAAGTTACCTTTATTAAGTGCATCCTCGGTTTCTCTGTGGCCTCGGAGTGGGATTTCCAGCTTGGCACACAACATGGCAATGTCCAACAGAACTTTAACATGCTCCCTGTTTCGCTCCACAAATGTCGGGGCGTCACCATGCAGCTGGTTCAAAACTGTCCCGCGGCTTTGCAGTGCATGACTGACCATGTACGATTTTTTTCTTAGTTACCGCCATAGCATGGAGCTTGCTTGCTTCATGTTTGTCGCAGGCTTCTCTGAGACGTTTCCAGTTCTTGTAGCCATCTTTAATAAAAGTAAACTCTGTGTGCATCTCCGGAAAATGTTTACAAGCCTTGCAAAACACTGCATCCCGTTCTTTGCTGTATTCAATCCATTTGAATTTCTCATACCAGTTGCTGTTGAATGAGCTGGTTTTCCACTTATAACAGTAGCTGGAAATGTTGACAGATTTGGCTGAGTGGCAGGTTCCTCCAATGCCGATAGATCTGATGGCATCGCGGTTGTCTCTTTTGACGCTGGTGGCGGTCTGTGTCGGTGGAGTGCAGCGTCAGCCTTCATGTTAACATTAACGCTAGCATGACTTGATAAAAATGCGGCAGTTTCACCGGCATTCCCAGAGCCATTAAGTGTCTCACGACCATCCTCCTCCTCAGGTATGACATGGTCCAAAAGTATGTCATCATCTAGACGTGTTTTTTTTAAAGAGTGTCAATGATAGCTGTTTAGCCATAGCTTAGGTAGGTTCCCGCTACTTCCTAAAGGTGCACGTAACTGCCAACTGTCGGTGCTAACGTTGCGTGATAGCGTAACTGGACTGACACATGATATGCCGACATATCAACTTTTGTAGTTATTTTTCATAGCAACTGTACATATTTTAAAATTTAAATGTCCTCAAGAAACTATTATAATTAAATAAATAAGTAATTAATTAATTATTATTAAAAATTTAAAAAAATTGAATCTGAAATGTAAAATTTTAAATCTGATTGGGTGGGCCACCTGTCAGTCATGCCCACCCAGGCCCAGCCATAAATCCGCGCCTGGTTGCAGCGGTATACCGGTTTCACGGTATACCACGGTTTGAAAATTGACTGTTATCATACCAACATAATGTACATTTGCTTATCTACGGTATGGAAAATAAATGCAACCGGACGGAGAATCTCACATGCCCTTGCGCATCTCCTTTATTCCTTGTCTGCCTGACTCGTCAACTTGCGACAAACACGAACGCACGCGCAGCGGAGAAAATGTCAGAGAGAAGCGAGGCGAGGGGGTCTGACATGAGTGTGTGTTAAAGCAGTGTTTTTTTCAACTGGTCTATTCGGACTGGGTCGCGGACAGCATGGTTCTCCCATTGAAGATATTTTGGGGGCCGACGTAGATTTAATCATAATCTACTTAATCAAGTTGCCCATGTAAAGCAGACATGGGCAACATACGTGCCGCGGACTGGATCAGGCTCATTTATCATAAAAGCGTTTTTATTTTTCATAGAATATTTCAGTTAACATGCATTGGGACCTAACACGTCTCCACAAGCGTTTAACATGCTCAATGTGGCCAGATAAGAGACGAAACACCCCCAGTTTGAGGTTTATACTTGCCCAAATTGGAAATATTCTGCCTAATGGTATACTTATTTTGTGCAATCTGGCAACCATGCACGTCTCGCTTTCCCCTTTGAACAAATTTAGCGATCTGTAGTGTAATATTTTGCTCAAGGAAAAGTGTTATAGGGCTACTCTGTGTCCATTCTTGAGGCTGCTTGTGGTGTTTGGTGCTACTAATTTTGCAGGTAAACCTTCTCCGTGATTAAAATAAATATAAAAGTAGATATCGGCGTCATTGAGACACGGAGGGGTAATCATTGACATGCGAGCAAAAGCAAGCCAGAGATTAATATGTAAATGCATTTTTTATTTGTGCAATTTAGAAACGTTGAAGTCCCTTTGCGCCTGTATGTTAATCTAACTAGCTAGTATTTATTTTTCATAAATACATTTATTATTTTTATTACTATTATTTAAGACTAGCACACTGACCTAACCATGGTAATGAGGAGCCTTTCCATCTGTGTAATATGGGTATAAATTTGTAATATTAGGTAACAAACGGGATAATAATGGGGTCATATAAGTAAATATGCTCTTCAATTTTTAAAAGGGGAGAGACAACTTCCTGTAGATTTTGTTGTTGACATCATCAACTAAAATAATGTCACTTGATGCATGTCCTTGTACTGGAAAACCATGAACAAAACTATGCAACATAAAAGGAAATGCAACCCAGGATACATTTAAATACAGGTTATGTTTAATCTATGGCAGGGCGACACTTGATGTCCAATGTAAAATCTGTCCTGAAGCAAAACCAGTTGAGAACCACTGAGATAAAGGTACAGACAGGAGCTGTCTGGCCTCACTGTCGTGCACCTACAGTATATGTTAACTGTTAATAATCATAGGACATTACTTTAAAAGCTCACACAGCTGATGTTATTTTTCATTTAGTAGTTCATTTAACATGCTATGCTAACATGTAAACTAACAAATTAACATGTTATAGTTACATTATATTTTTTATCATGTTTATAATTCTGTTTATTATAATTCTATTAGCTTTCTTATTTTTTCTATTTATTTATTTTCAAAAGGGAGACTTTTTTTTACACATATGTACCAAGAGTGGACGCCACATAATTCTTAAAAGTGTAACACATACTTCAATAAAAGAAATGGTTTCGGTTTCAATTTCAATTATAATAAAGTGTTTGGTCAAAAATAAATAAATTAATAAAATAACCCTTCTGTTTTCACTGATAATAGTAATTGTGTAATACCTTATACCTTGATATTTTCTGAGACTTATCATACCGTGAAAATCTCATACGTTGCAACCCTAATTGGATTATGTACATATATCGTAAAACCAGAGGTCTGGTTCCTCAAATAATTTTTTTTCAGTCACATTAGTTTTATCACTGGGGGATTTAATACATTAAGGCATGCTTTTTCTAAAAAGTGCTTTACAAATACAAATGACTTGTGTAGACCAATGTGTACCTTCTAATATTTAACAATATACAGGTGAAACTCGAAAAATTAGAATATCGTGCAAAAGTTCATTAATTTCAGTAATTCAACTTAAAAGGTGAAACTAATATATTATTTAGACTCATTACAAGCAAAGTAAGATATTTCAAGCCTTTATTTGATATAATTTTGATGATTATGGCTTACAGCTTATGAAAACCCCAAATTCAGAATCTCAGAAAATTAGAATATTGTGAAAAGGTTCAGTATTGTAGGCTCAAAGTGTCACACTCTAATCAGCTAAACACCTGCAAAGGGTTCCTGAGCCTTTAAATGGTCTCTCAGTCTGGTTCAGTTGAATTCACAATCATGGGGAAGACTGCTGACCTGACAGTTGTGCAGACAACCATCATTGACACCCTCCACAAGGAGGGAAAGCCTCAAAAGGTAAATTGCAAAAGAAGTTGGATGTTCTCAAAGTGCTGTATCAAAGCACATTAATAGAAAGTTAAGTGGAAGGGAAAAGTGTGGAAGAAAAAGGTGCACAAGCAGCAGGGATGACCGTAGCCTGGAGAGGATTGTCAGGAAAAGGCCATTCAAATGTGTGGGGGAGCTTCACAAGGAGTGGACTGAGGCTGGAGTTACTGCATCAAGAGCCACCACACACAGACGGGTCCTGGACATGGGCTTCAAATGTCAAACGTCTTACCTGGGCTAAAGAAAAAAAGAACTGGTCTGTTGCTCAGTGGTCCAAAGTCCTCTTTTCTGATGAGAGAAAAGTTTGCATCTCATTTGGCAACCAAGGTTCCAGAGTCTGGAGGAAGAATGAGAGGCACACAATCCAAGATGCTTGAAGTCCAGTGTGAAGTTTCCACAGTCTGTGTTGGTTTGGGGAGCCATGTCATCGGCTGGTGTTGGTCCACTGTGCTTTATTAAGTCCAGAGTCAACGCAGCCGTCTACCGGGACATTTTAGAGCACTTCATGCTTCCTTCAGCAGACAAGCTTTATGGAGATGCTGACTTCATTCTCCAGCAGGACTTGGCACCTGCCCACACTGCCAAAAGTACCAAAACCTGGTTCAATGACCATGGTATTACTGTGCTTGATTGGCCAGCAAACTCGCCTGACCTGAACCCCATAGAGAATCTATGGGGCATTGCCAAGAGAAAGATGAGAGACATGAGACCAAACAATGCAGAAGGGCTGAAGGCCGCTATTGAAGCATCTTAGTCTTCCATAACACCTCAGCAGTGCCACAGGCTGATAGCATCCATGCCACGCCGCATTGAGGCAGTAATTAATGCAAAAGGGGCCCAAACCAAGTACTGAGTACATATGCATGATTATACTTTTCAGAGGGCCGACATTTCTGTATTTAAAATCCTTTTTTTTTTATTGATTTCATGTAATATTCTAATTTTCTGAGATTCTGAATTTGGGGTTTTCATAAGCTGTAAGCCATAATCATCAAAATTATATCAAATAAAGGCTTGAAATATCTTACTTTGCTTGTAATGAGTCTATATAATATATTAGTTTCACCTTTTAAGTTGAATTACTGAAATTAATGAACTTTTGCACGATATTCTAATTTTTCGAGTTTCACCTGTAATGCTTTATTAACATTTTCCAAACAAAGCCATCCTCAGGTTAAAGATAGAAATGCATTAAAATGGCACCAATTCAAGTAACATTAAAGGTTTCACAAAGTCTAAGTGGGAGTTTGCTTAATTGAAACTAATTCTCCCCATAGGTTGTATATTCATTGCAATGCGCAGTAAATACCTTAAACTGTCATCCTCCACGACATTAATCTTACGACAGACTTTGGCTATCCGCTTTCCTGCAGCAATTGTGAAGTCACATTCATGATTCACATCAGCGTCAAGCGCCGCATTGAACTCCACATGAAAAGCAAACGGAAGAGTCCTAGAGCTATTATACTAAATATCAGCACTCTTGGAACTTTGCTTGTCCAGTCAAATTGATGGACTGGAAATAACTGTTCTATAATTTGAAGAATGTTTTCTGATTAGCACTAATTAAAAATGTAATTTATCACCGCATTCTGCAGCCTAGAACATTTCACTGCCAATAATATATATTTTTCTCCTTCCAGCCTGCTGATCTGAAGAAGAGGATAGAGTCACTAATTGACAGGGACTACATGGAGAGGGATAAGGAGAATCCAAATCAATACAACTACGTGGCTTAGAGAGCGAGAAAATAAAAGGGGTAGATTAGGGATGGAAGAAATGACAGGAGGAGGCTGTTCTCTGTGATGTTGTTTACCTCCCTTTGCACATGGAACATCTTGTTCCAGTTTTTGTTCACATTACCATCTTCATCCCACTGACCAACAACTGAATCCGTTTTCTCTTCATGACTTTGTCAGGGTGCCCCCCCCTTAAATGTCATGTCTGATTTATAAAAAACAATTATTTTGTTAAAATGCTTCTAAACAAAAAATTACTAATTTGAGTGTACAAGGCAACTATTAGAAAATACATTTATTTATTTTCAGACTTGATTCGGTGGCTTTATTTTTTATTTTTTTTGCCTTTGCCATGTTTTTCCCCCATGGTTTATCACATGCAAATGTCACCTAGCATATTGGTGTATTGCCTGTGCAAAGAAAACCAGAACCAGATTGATCAAATTCAGTGTTATATTAGGTGCCAGTGTATGAACGTTGAAAATAGAATTTCCTTTGCCAATGTTTGATAAATTTGTACAATGAAAAGAAGATTCAGCTGGTTGGTCACAAGCAATTTATGTTCTGTGAATGTGATTTATTGCTAAATAGAACAATTGAGACTAATTGGAAATGTCACATATTGTGCCAAGATTAGATAAACCAAGCACTTGTTTTGTTGTAGAAATGTTAACGCTGCTAAACACTAACTTGTACATCTTCCTTTTCCCCTCCCTGCTTATACCTTTTCACATTTCCTCTTTATTTTGTATATACATTTTACACACAACTTAATTTCTTGCTTGACACTTGTCAACTACATTGGAACTGAATTATTTCCCCAGAAACTTCAAACAAGCACTGTTTTACCAAACTAGTGTTTTCACATTTATATATATTCCTTATGTTCTCAATTAGGCTTATATACTGAGAAACTCCTCCTTGTGGCATCACTGGATCTGTGGATTTTTGGCAGTGGTGTTTTGAGAAATCATATACTTAAGTGGACAGATGTCCAGTGTCTGGAAAAAGTATGCCTGTTTTTATTGCCTCAGAATAAACAACTGTATGTGTTTCCATTATCTTGTCCTTTTATTCAGTTCAGTACTACTTAAAAATATATAAATAATAGGGTTAGTTAGCTCAAAGACATTGTTAATTTGGCAGTAATCACAGCTTACATCAAAAATAGGTCAAAAAAGAAGTTTTGAGTAGCAACAACCATGAAAGAAGATTTTTATTTTTATTTTTTTTATTTATAGTAATAAATATGGGATTAGGCTAATATTATAATTGGATAAGTAGTGTAATTCTGCTAAAACATATGTAAACATGTTAAGTGAAATCCTGATGAGAATCAAAACTCCCAATGAGTTTTGATGTAGTTTCAATATCAAATTAAGTAAATACCTCTACTACGCTTTTCAAAACAACGTTTAATTAAACAATCAAACTAATGGCTCTTGCCGTAAAACGTTTACCACTGTCGTAATCGTAAACAGGAGTCGCCTGCAGTTGACTGGAATCGTGGACTTCATTTACCATCTTCAACTGAATATTTACTTTTTATTTGTAGGTTCTGGAGACTTTACAGTTTCGAGTTGATACTATCACACCGATAGTAAGAAACGAGCGACCAATAACGACCCGCAAGGATGTTTAAAAAGTAAGCTTGTGCCGTTGTCAACCTTTGCTAACACAACTTAGCATTGTTACATTCATTGGAGTGTTCCATTAAACGAGTGGCGTTGCCATGTCAATAAAGATATAATCTGTGCATTTATGAACTTACCACTTTTTATAAGGCATGTTAACTTAATATGTGCTCTATATGAGTCAGCAACCTGTTTAGCTACCCTGCTAACTTGTTCATCAGGTCTGTCATAACTCATTTGCATGGTTTATTAATAACGATATACTCGAGCATTTCTTCATAAGAATCAAAAGTAACACTTATTCACAATTGTAAGCGTTGGTCCCAAGTATTTCTAACTTGAACAGCTGATAAGCAAACTGAATGTATAACCTTTTTTATATATACAATACAATATAACTGTACTGTATATATATATATATATATATATATATATATATATATATATATATATATATATATATGATCAGGTGTGTGAGTTGTTTGACATTCAAGGAACCAAACATGATTGTTTTCAATTGTAGAACCTTTTTGGGCTATTATGTATTGTTAATACTTCAGACTAAAATCTTCGTTTTACAATACTGCAATACTTTAAAGGGATAGTTCACCCAAAAATGAAATTCTCTCCCTCATATATCCCATATGTGTATGACTTACTTTCTTCTGCTGAACACAAATTAAGATTTTTAGAAGAATATTTCAGCTCTGTAGGTCCTCACAATACAAGTGAATGGTAGCCAGAACTTTGAAGTTCTAAAAAGCACATAAAAGACCATAAGACTCCTGTTGTTTTGTCCATGTCGTCTAAAGTGAACCAATCCTTTTTTGTGGTGAGAACAGACCAAAATGTAGCTTAATTTTCACTATAAATTTTGACATCAGCGGTCTCCTTGGCAATCATGATTTCAAGCTCGATTACGCTTCCTAGCGCTGTCAAGAGCTCTGCACATACGTCAAGCACTAGGAAGTGTAATCGAGCTTGAATTCATGATCGTGCCTGGAGACTGCAATGACAAAAATTACAGTGAAAAAATAATTTTATTTGTTCACCCAAAAATGATTAGATTGCTTCAGAAGACACTGAGTCGTGTAGATTACTTTTATGCTGACTTTATTTGCTTTTGGAGCTTCAAAGTTTTTGTCATCATTCACTTGAACCTGCAGAGCTCAGATGTTCTTCTAAAAATCTTCGTTTGTGTTCAGCAGAATAAAGAAAGTCATACATTTGGGATGGCATGAGGGAGAGTAAATAATGAGAGTTTAAATTTTTGGGTGAATTATCCCTTTAAGAATTTTTTTTATGTAAAATGGTGTGCATTTATGCCATCTATACTCTTAGTATGTGCTTTCTCTTTGTCAACATAGATTTGATGAAAAGGAGAATGTTTCAAACTGTATCCAACTGAAGACGTCTGTAATCAAAGGCATTAAGAACCAACTGTTAGATCAGTTTCCCAACATCAATGAATGGCTCAACCAGATCATGCCCAAAAAGGACCCTGTCAAAATTGTGAGATGGTAAGAGTTACACCACACTCAGTGTCATCAGTTTTTATTGATATGGACTACCATAATGCATCACTAATCAGGCATGTGCTGTTTTTTTGTTTCTAGTCATGAGCATATTGAAATTCTTATGGTAAATGGAGAGCTGCTCTTCTTCAGACAGAGAGATGGCCCATTCTATCCCTCCCTCAGACTTCTACACAAATGTAAGGCACTTTTCTCTTTTCATTAATAGCAGTGAGATGTTTTCTATGCAGTATGATTTTTGTTGTTTATCGTTATGTCAGAAAGTACATATGTTGCAGTTATTTTTTTCAGGCTAATACCTGTTAATCGTGTGCCTGCTTTCTAGTTCCCTTCATTCTTCCACACCAACAAGTAGATAAAGGAGCCATCAAATTTGTTTTGAGTGGAGCCAATATCATGTGCCCAGGCCTTACATCACCAGGAGCCAAACTCTACCCTGCTGAAACAGACACAGTAGTTGTATCTTTCCAACTGATCTGTCCCCCTGCATTTTCAAATATTTTCTTATAGTTTTAAAGATGCATCCTGAATAATGAATTCAGTTATTTTATTTGAAAAGCCTTGATACTTATGTGTTGTATAGTACAGGTTGTTGTCCTTAAATATAGGTTCACAGGCCATAATGGCAGAAGGCAAGCAACATGCGCTCAGTGTGGGAGTCATGAAGATGTCAGCTCATGACATGTAAGCATCTTTATGCATCTCTTATAATAATAATAATAATACATTTTATTTATAATGCACTTTACATTTCAACTAAATCTCAAAGTGCTACAGTAACAAAGAATTTAAAAACAGTTCCAGGACAAATATCACAAAATCAATAAATAGCAATAAAACACCACAAAGATAAAATAAAAATCATGAAAGTTAAAAGGCCTTTTGAAATAAAAATGTCTTTAGGCCCTTCTTAAAAACCTCCACAGTTTGTGGAACCCTTAGTGTCTCTGGGAGGGCATTCCAGAGCCGTGGGGCGACTGCCTGAAAGGCCCTGTCTCCCATAGAGAATAGTTTAGTCCTTGGTTGGTACAGTCAGTAGGTAGAGGAGCGGAGGTTTCGTGTGGCGTTTTGTGGTGTGAGAAGTTCAGTGAGGTAGGCAGGGGCAGTTCCATGTATGCACTGATGGGTAAGGAGACAGATTTTGTATTGAATTCTGTGTTGAATGGGCAGCCAGTGTAAGAATTTCAGGACAGGTGTGATATGATCGTATTTGCACCTCCTCGTCAGGACCCGGGCAGCGCAGTTCTGAATATGCTGAAGCTTTTGCAGGCTTCTGCCAGGGATCCCGACGAGGAGGGCATTACAGTAGTCCAACCTGGAGGAGACAAAGGCATGGATCAACTTATCAGCATCCGGTTGGGAGAGTGAAGGGCGGAGTTTGGCAATGTTTTTAAGGTGGTGGAAGGAGACCTTACAGAGGTGGCGGATGTGGTTGTCCAATGTGAGATTTGAGTCAAATCTGATTCCGAGGTTTGTAACAGAGGTAGACAGGGTGGTGTGATGACCAAAAATGAATATACTGCTGAGGGAGGAGGACTGGGTTTGGTGTGGGGTACCGATCAGAATGGCTTCGGTTTTACTGCTATTTAATTGAAGAAAGTCATCCATGACATCCATGCCCCTATCTCCTCCAGGCAAACCTGAAGTGCAGACGGCAGTGCTGAGGGGAGTGAGGAGTCCATTTTTATGTATAATTGTGTATCGTCTGCGTAACAATGGAATGAAACTTTATGTTTATGGATGCTGTGACCAAGGGGTAGTAAGTAGATGGTGAAAATGGTCGGACCGAGG
The DNA here is from genome assembly GCF_025860055.1 of Xyrauchen texanus. Classification (NCBI taxonomy): domain Eukaryota; kingdom Metazoa; phylum Chordata; class Actinopteri; order Cypriniformes; family Catostomidae; genus Xyrauchen; species Xyrauchen texanus. The sequence continues at coordinate 26,545,755 of NC_068294.1, read as the reverse complement.
ACAGATCCTTGTGGCACTCCGCAGCTGACCGTGTGAGGTGATGATTGGGACTGTCCTAAAGCCACATACTCCAACCTGCCTGTGAGGTATGACTGGAACCAGCTTAGTGTAGTCCCCAAGAGTCCTACCTCAAACTGGAGACGATGGAGCACGATGTTGTGATCCACGGTGTCAAAGGCAGCCGACAGGTCCAGTAGGAGGAGGAGAGATGGTGAGCCCTGGTCTGCAGTCATAAGTAGATCATTCATGACGCGTACCAGAGCTGTCTCCGTGCTGTGTGCTGCTGTAAAACCAGACTGAAATTTTTCGTATATGTTATGGATGTGTAGGTGATTGTGAAGTTGGGCTGCAACAACTTTTTCCAGAGCTTTAGACAAAAACGGCAGGTTTGAAACGGGTAATGAGCCAGGATTTCAGGGTCAAGTGACGGCTTTTTTAGATGTGGACGGATGACTGCAGTTTTGAGAGCTGGAGGAACCTGACCAGATTTGAGTGACTGATTGAGGATTACTGTGATCAGTGGACTGATGGCTGTAATGTTGGATTTTAGTAATGGTGTGGGGAGAGGGTCCAGTGAGCATGTGGAGGTTCTCATGCCCTTTATAATCCTCTCCACCTCTGTCTGAGAAATGCATGAGAAGAAAGAAAATGTGTTTAATGGATTTGTGAGACTGATTTTGGAGGAAAGTGGAACTGTGGCAGAGAAGTTGTTCCGGATTGATGCCACCTTGTTGGTGAAAAAGTCCATAAACTTATTGCACTGGTCTGAACTGATGTCAGCATGTGCACGAGTGGGAGGTTTAAGAAGAGAATTTATTGATGCAAACAACTGTCTTGAATTTCCAGTGCAGTTTGAAATTTTATGTGAAAAATATTGAGACCTGGCTATGGTGAGTGCTTTAGAGTAAGATTTTTGGTGTTCACGGTAGGCCTGTTTGTATACATGTAAGCCACTGGAGGTGAATTTCCGTTCCAGGGCACGGCCAGCCGTTTTCATCCTCCGGAGCTCTGTTGTATACCAAGGCGCTGACCTGGAAAAAGTAACTGTTTTTGTTTTGATTGGTGCATGTAACTCAAGGATATTGTAAAGGCTGGAATTATAATGGTCAACGGAGCCATTTACTGATGCAAACTGTGTGACCATTGAAGCTTGCTGTATATCTTGGTTGAAGATGGTGGTATCTATTGCTTTTAAATTTCTGAACCGGATTTGACGTTTTATTTTATGGTAAGGACTTGCTAGGGGCAGTTCCAGAGAGATAACCTTATGGTCAGACACGCCCAAATCATAGACTTTCATATCGGTGATGTCACGGTCATGTCTCTTGCATTCTGAATTACTAATTTGGTTTTTGAATGCAGGTTATACGCATCTACCAAAATGGAACATGTTTCTGTGTATTTGTTTTTTCTTATTTATGTAATTGTTGTTATCTGCATGTTATCAGTTTAAAGAGATAATTTTCATTTTTGGGTAAACTATCTCACCATTTACTCACCCTCATGCCATCCCAGATGTGTATGGCGTTTCTTCTGCAGAACACAAACAAAGATATTTTGAAGAATATTTCAGCTCTGTTGGTCCATACAATGCAAGACAATGGTGACCAGAACTTTCAATCTTCAAAAATCACATAAACCAGCATAAAAGTTATACATAAGACTCCAGTGGTTAAATCTACAGTGGGTACGGAAAGTATTCAGACCCCCTTAAATTTTTCACTCTTTGTTATATTGCAGCCATTTGCTAAAATCATTTTTTTCCTCATTATTGTACACACAGCACCCCATATTGACAGAAAAACACAGAATTGTTGCCATTTTTGCACATTTATTAAAAAAAGAAAAACTGAAATATCACATGGTCCTAAGTATTCAGACCCTTTGCTGTGACACTCATATATTTAACTCAGGTGCTGTCCATTTCTTCTGATCATCCTTGAGATGGTTCTACACCTTCAATTGAGTCCAGCTGTGTTTGATTATACTGATTGGACTTGATTAGGAAAGCCACACACCTGTCTATATAAGACCTTACAGCTCACAGTGCATGTCAGAGCAAATGAGAATCATGAGGTCAAAGGAACTGCCTGAAGAGCTCAGAGACAGAATTGTGGCAAGGCACAGATCTGGCCAAGGTTACAAAAAATTTCTGCTGCCCTTAAGGTTCATAAGAGCACAGTGGCCTCCATAATCCTTAAATGGAAGACGTTTGGGACGACCAGAACCCTTCCTAGAGCTGGCCGTCCGGCCAAAATGAGCTATCGGGGGAGAAGAGCCTTGGTGAGAGAGGTAAAGAAGAACCCAAAGATCACTGTGGCTGAGCTCCAGAGATGCAGTCGGGAGATGGGAGAAAGTTGTAGTAAGTCAACCATCACTGCAGCCATCCACCAGTCGGGGCTTTATGGCAGAGTGGCCCGACGGAAGCCTCTCCTCAGTGCAAGACACATGAAAGCCTGCATGGAGTTTGCTAAAAAAACACCTGAAGGACTCCAAGATGGTGATAAATAAGATTCTCTGGTCTGATGAGACCAAGATAGAACTTTTTGGCCTTAATTCTAAGCGGTATGTGTGGAGAAAACCAGGCACTGCTCATCACCTGTCCAATACAGTCTCAACAGTGAAGCATGGTGGTGGCAGCATCATGCTGTGGGGGTGTTTTTCAGCTGCAGGGACAGGACGACTGGTTGCAATCGAGGGAAAGATGAATGCGGCCAAGTACAGGGATATCCTGGACGAAAACCTTCTCCAGAGTGCTCTGGACCTCAGACTGGGCCGAAGGTTCACCTTCCAACAAGACAATGACCCTAAGCACATCGCTAAAATAACGAAGGAGTGGCTTCACAACAACACCGTGACTGTTCTTGAATGGCCCAGCCAGAGCCCTGACTTAAACCCAATTGAGCATCTCTGGAGAGACCTGAAAATGGCTGTCCACCAACGTTTACCATCCAACCTGACAGAACTGGAGAGGATCTGCAAGGAGGAATGGCAGAGGATACCCAAATCCAGATGTGAAAAACTTGTTGCATCTTTCCCAAAAAGACTCATGGCTGTATTAGATCAAAAGAGTGCTTCTACTAAATACTGAACAAAGGGTCTGAATACTTAGGACCATGTGAGATTTCAGTTTTTCTTTTTTAATAAATGTGCAAAAATGTCAACAATTCTGTGTTTTTCTGTCAATATGGGGTGCTGTGTGTACAATAATGAGGAAAAAAAATGAACTTAAATGATTTTAGCAAATGGCTGCAATATAACAAAGAGTGAAAAATTTAAGGGGGTCTGAATACTTTCCGTACCCACTGTATATCTTCAGAAGGGATATGATAGATGTAGATGAGCAACAGATCAATATCTAAGTCCTTTTTTTTCTATAAATCTCCAATTTAACCAGCCCTGACCAGTAGGTTGCGATATGCACAAATAATGTGAATTGAAAGTGAAGATTTATGGTAAAAAAAAGGACTTAAATATTGATCAGTTTCTCATCCACACCTATCATATCACTTCTGAAGACATAGATTTAACCACTGGAGTCTTATGCACAACTTTTATGCTGATTTATGTGGTTTTTGGAGATTAAAATCTCTGGTCACCATTCACTTGCATTGTACAGCTACAGAAGAAAGAAAGTCATACACATCTGGGATAGCATGAGGGTGATTAAATGATGAGATAATTTTTCTTTTTGGGCAAACTATCTCAAACTATGTATACAGTATACTATAGATTTCACTTACACATAGCATGTATCAAATTACATAGAAAGCATTATGCATGAGGTCAGTCAGAGTTTCAGTTTTGGGTCTTGAATTGAACAGAAATTCTGACTTTTAAGTTTACAGTAAAAGGTTTTACAGCTATGATGGTTTATTGAAGTGTTATTGAGATAATAATGCAAACTCTTAAAACAATGATTCCTTGTCTCGCTTCACTAAACAGAGAGAAAGTAAACAAGGGAATTGGAATCGAGAACGTTCACTATCTCAATGATGGACTATGGCACATGAAGACATATAAGTAATGACGGATATGAGGATGAAGTGGAATCATTTGGATCCCGTGTCACCAGGCTGCCCATCTACTGTTTACATGAATGGACTCAACTGTGTACCATGCAGAATGCTTTAAAAGCAACCCCATTTTAATGCACAAATAAAATCTGCATTCACGTCATACCAAACTTGAAGTGTCTTTTGCAAAAATGAGCTCAGCTCAGACTCTTAAACAACTGTATTTGTATGTAGACTTCCCTGCTGTCCAAGGCAGAAAACTGTTTTGCATTTCCTGAGATAGATTTAGGCTACTGATTCCGATAAGTCTACTATTATTTTTGAAAAAGATGAGTTTCCCCCTAATTCTACCTTCATACAGATGTTCAGCTTTGTCATAACGCACTGAAACACTTATGGTTCATTTGAAAAAAGTGATTCAATGCTGGAATCCTAGTCCTGATAACTCTAAAGTGATCACTAACTTATTAAGGTTTCAAATGTATTGTCAAAAAGGCATTGATAAATAATATACATTAGCATGACTAAATACATGCCATCAAACAGATATTTTCTCATCTGTCCCATAAAACTGTTAAAAGGTAATCAATTCTTTAAAAATACAACTGAAAAAGCAAGTATGCACCCTTTTGTACCATTTATGGAAACTATTTCTTTGTATGGAAAAAGTTCACCCCTCCAATAATATTGGAACAAATGTATGGCGTTAAATGTTGGACAAAACAGCACGTAAAATGTAAAACTGCAGAATTTGCAAATCTCAAACTCGAGCACCAAAAAAAATATGATTGTGCACACAAATTAGCAAGTCGCGAGCAGAAATAACAAAAAAAAGATGTGAACAAACGCGCAAGTTACTACACACGCGCGCAGATCTGAACACACGTGCGAGTTATTTTCTGCACATGCGCGCAGCTGAAATCTTTACGCACTCAAGTCAGTTTTGGCACTCAAGTCAGTTTTGACACTCAGGGGCTGGGCCCAATCCTTTCTTTTAACAAATGCTATTGGCTGCTGACCAAATCCTGTATTGATTGGCTGCATCTCTTCGACTCTCTCGTGATTGGCTGTTGTTGGACGAGGACAGACAGAAAGCGGGAAATTTTTGTTTGTTTATTGACAAGAAAAAACATACAAAACTCTCTTGGGGGGAAATAAGAAATATACATCTATAGGAGCAATACAATTATTGTCAGTGTAAATGAAAGAAAAGTGTGCCCTACACAATACTGAACAACAAAAAGCAAACAGCAAGGTATTAGTTTAAAAAATAAAACATCCTTTAGACGTAGCATACAAGTGTATATTTATCAAAACAATTGTCCGGATATATCACTACACATCTTTCTTGCAATTTTACTAGACATTACTTTTTCAGTGAGGGAAATACAATTTATAATTGTTCATAAACCATGTAAAAGAAGGCTTCGAATATCTCCACTTACTACAATGAATATGATATTTACCCATGTGAACAATCATATTAACCAAATCAGATAGGGATGAATGTACATTATCAATATAAAAGAGAATTTGTGATAAGTCAAACGTCGGGATGTCATCAATCTTAAATGACAGCCAATTATGTAAATCAGACCAGAAGGTTTTTCCCATAGGACATAAAAAGAACAAGTGTTCCAGAGTCTCATCAGCCCTGCCTCACAAAATACACAGGGATCTACTTCAAATTAAAAAGTAAAACTCTTTCTAAGAAAGTCAGCAACCGGATATATTTTATAAATTATTTTAAAGTGAGTCTCTTTGACTTTAGGGAAAATGGGCCATTTGATGAAATGTGGTTTATCTATGGACAAGGCATTCTTATTTGGAACTTGTACACACAATTCTCTATTATAATCCAAAAACATTCTAGATAAAAAAAAAATCATTAATACATATGTTATTACATTTACTGTAATGTAAATTACATTAATTAATTACTAGATTTGGTAAGGTTTGTGAAAGTCTTATTCTCACATACATCAATGTGTTTTGGATTAACTGTAATAATGGTAAATGTATTGATTTACACATTTTATTATATTCTCTATAAGTGTGGTTAAGATTATACTTGAGCAAAATGGCAATATGTTCCAAGAAGTTACCATTATCATCTAATATATCATTCACAAACACAATACCCATCTACTACCAATCACTTTTAAACAATGATTTCCTATTAATTGTAATGACCCTGTTGTTATTCCATAGGGTGGATCCATGGGGAGAAAAGTTTTGGGTAAATATAATTTTACAGTATTGGAGAAGTTGTTTGTGGAAGTTTGATAATTTAATAGGAATCTTAGTTACCTCAAAATCACATTTTATAAGAAATTCAAGCCAACCTATTTTATTAAATAGAGATCTAGGTATGTGAAACCACATAGAGTAAGGTTGTGTGATTTCAACCACTCTTAAATGCCCCAAACATCAAAGTCCAAGGCATTGATACCACCCTTATCATACTCTTTCACTAACTGTGATTTCCTAATATAATGGGTTTTATTTTCCTAAAGGAGGGAACTGGAAAGATTGGGAATCAGATGATGACAGACAGTAAAGAGGTTATGGTTTCTTTCTAAATTTGTCCTTAATTTATTTTATTGCGTTTATATATATATATGTGTGTGTGTGTGTGTGTGTGTGTGTGTGTGTGTGTGTGTGTGTTTCTGTTTTTTTTTTTATATATAACTGAAAATAGGTGGAAATACAGAACACAGCAAGGCGTTTAGTGAACCTGTTGAGAGGTACCCTATCTATCATCTAACGTTATGTTGAAGGAAACGTTAGTGTTTCACAAAATAGTAAGTGTAGATAGCTAGATGTCAGATAGTTCCCAGCTCGTTAGTGTGGTACTTCAAGGGCCATCCACTACTCATCAGCCTCAACATGAATTCATTAATATCTATGAAATGCAGGCTCAGAGAGGAAGCCAGTCAGGCCCTGGGACCTCTGGGGCTAGGAAAGCACAGCAGGTGCAGCAGAATAAGGCCATGTTAGGAAATCAAGTGTACATTAAGATTCTTATTACACGGCTCTCCGAAATGTTTGATTCTGATTTGTCAGTAACATTATATGACCGATAATGATCGTCGTCAGTAGCAAGGCTTTATAATGACCGCTCATCCAGCCCTTCTTTCATGTCGGATGGATGCGCTCTCGTTTTACTCAAACGCAGCTAGTGTCATCTTGCCTCTCTCACACACACACACACACACACACACACACACACACACACACACACACACACATATATATATATATATACGCACAAAACATCTTACAGCTACAAGAAATTTAGGAGGAATTTAGAAAGAAACCATAACCTCTTTACTGTCTGCCATCATCCACTTCACAATCGTCCCGCTTTCTGGCTGTCTTCGTCCAACAACAGCCAATCACGAGAGATTCGAAGAGATGCAGCCAATCAATACAGTATTTGGTCAGCAGCCAATAGCATTTGTTAACAGAAAGGATTGGGCCCCGCCCCTGAGTGTCAAAACGACTCGGTTACTAACGTAACCTCGTTTCCCTGAGAGGAGGGAACGAGTATTGCGTAAGTAGCTTACGCTATGGGAAAACTCTGTTTCTCGAGAAATATTGAAGTCTTTATGTAAAACGCATTGCAGCTGCACAGCAGACAGCAATGAGCGAGGCAGCTCGGTCATTGGCTGTGCTGCGGCAACTTGCTCGAACCAATGACGGGGCGACTCTGAACGCGCGACCAATGAGTGCGCTTCACGCCCACGCGCTCAGAGCCCGCCAAGATTGGCGTGGCTAAGGCTATATATTAGGCCCGTCATGAGAGTTCTTTAGGTTCAATCGACTGAAGCGACTGACCAAGCACATGCACGGCAGCTTACGCCAATACTCGTTCCTCCTCTCAGGGAACCGAGGTTACGTTAGTAACCGAGTCGCTCCTCTCGAGAGGTCTCTCCTATTGCGTAAGTAGCTTACGCTATGGGAACACCATGCAAAACGCCGTGCGTGCTGACTTCAGCTCTATAAAGCCAGAGGCAGACGCCTGAGCCTTAAAGCAAAGTGATTATTCAACGAGCCGCCAACGGCGAGCTATATAATGGGATAATACAGAGCCTTTGCCCCAAGGTGGCCCATGGTGGGAGCTCATTGTAAAAACACACGCACATATCTTATGTACTGATTTTTCTATTTACTGATATGCATAAAAAACCCTCTAAGTCAGTCAGAGACGGACCTTATAAGGGAGGAGATAATGCTCAGCATATACGTACTCCAGTCCATACTACAGTCAGGCTGATAGAATGTTGGAATGCAATGAGGGGACCTGTAGGTTATAAAACCTGATAAATGTCGAAGGCGAGGCCCAGCCTGCCGCCGCACAAATATCCTCAATGGGTATCCCATTCGACCACGCCCACGAGGAGGCCATGTTCCTCGTAGTGTGAGCTCTGACGCCTAAGGGGCATTGAAGGCCCTTGGCTTCATAAGTCAGCGCTATAGCATCTACTATCCAGCGCGATATTCTTTGCTTTGAAACTGCGAGACCTTTAGTGCGGCCACCAAAGCATACTGAATAATTGTTCCGCCTGTCTGAACGAGGCAGAACGTTCCAAGTATACTCTGAGCCCTGACCGGGCAGAGTAAATTAGCGTTGCTTTCGTCTGCTGGAGACGATAGGCTGCCAGAGATATCACCTGTACTCTGAAGGGTGTGGAGAGCACTTTAGGAATATACCCGTGCTTTGGCCTAAGGACAACTCTGCAGTCGTTAGGTCCAAATTCCAAGCAAGCAGCGCTTGATGACAGCGCTGCAGGTACGCCCACTCTCTTGACTGAGGCGAAGTGCCAGCAAGAGCGCAGTTTTGAGCGAGAGCTGTTTAAGGTGCACGGTTCGGAGAGGTTCGAACGGGGCACTCTTGAGTCGCCCAGGACCGTGGCCTGGTCCCAGATCGAGGGGGCGAGGAGGGTTCATCCTCCTAAGCCTCTTAGGAAACGTAATGATTAGGTCGTTTTTCCCCAATGAGCATTCTTTATCAGGATTGTGTGACGCTGCTATGGCAGCCACATAGACTTTGAGCGTGGAGGGTGTGCGCCCGCCTCCAGCAGCTCTTGCAAAAGGCGAGTACACTTGGTATCTTGCACGATTTGGGGTTCAAGCTCTTGGTATCACACCAGTCACTGAACACTTTCCACTTTTGGGCATATAAGCGCCTCATAGAGGGCTCGCGCCTCAGTGATGGTTCTCAACACTCCGCTGGGGAGGTTCTCTGGAACCCGTTGAGGGGCCATGCATGAAGGGCCCACAGATCGGGCGGGGATGAAGAATCATCCCGTTGGCCTGCCTGAGGAGGTCCAGCCTCAACGGAATCGGCCATGGGGCAGATTGCATCATCTGCATTAGTTCTGGAAACCACGCCTGGTTCTTCCAGAGTGGGGCTACCAGGAGCACTGCACATTTCACCTCCCTGATCCGACTGATGACCTGAGGTAGCATCGCGATCGGGGAAAAGCATACAAGGGGCTGCTCGGCCAGACTTGGGCGAAGCGTCCGTGCTCTTTGAGAAGAAAAGAGGGCAGTGCGCATTTTCCCTGGAGGCTAAGAGGTCGACCTCTGCCTCGCCAAAGGTTTGCCATAACCACTGAACCGTCAGGGGTGGAGAGACCATTCTCCTGGGAGAACTTTGTCTCTGGACAGCATGTCCGCTCCCTGGTTCAGGACACCTGGCACATGCGCTGCTCTCAGCGAGCGCAGGTTGTGCTGTGACCATAAGATGAGCTCCCTGGCCATAGAGTGCAGGGAGCTCGACCTGAGTCCACCCTGGCGATTTATATACGATACTACCGTCATGTTGTCCGCTCGGACCAGGACGTGTTCGCTTTTCAGGTACGGAAGCAGGGCTCTGAGAGCCAAGGCGACCGCTTTCATTTCCAGACAGTTTATATGTAGGCGCTTTTCCGGTTTGACCAAAAACCGGAGACAGGCCTGCCCTCGTAAAGGGCCCCCATCCTATTTTGGAGGCATCTGTCGTGATCATTTTTCTCCGTGTGTTCACGCCCAGACTCACGCCGGTTTGATACCAGTCGACGGCCTTCCAGGGCGTCAGGGCTTTTATACAGCCGTGATTCGCTCTGATTAAAAAGTGGCCCGAGCGCCACGCGTGAGTGGGGACACGGCTCTTGAGCCAGCGTTGGAGAGGACGCATGTGCAACAATCCTAGCTGGAGTACAGCTGATGCGGAGGCCATGAGACCGAGCATCCTTTGAAATTGTTTGACGGGGGCGCGCGCGCCCGCTCTGAATGATGTTGCAAGGCGCCGAATAGCGAGCGTGCGCTCTGATGAGAGGCGCGCCATCATCTGCACTGAGTCTAGCACTATTCCCAGAAAAGAGATATTCTGGCTGGGGGATAGCACCCTCTTTGCAAAATTGATTCTCAGACCCAGGCATTCTAGATGGCTGATAATCCAAGATCTGTGCGTCATTAACTGACTCTCTGATTGTGCTAGGATTAGCCAATCGTCGAGGTACTTCAGTATTCGCAGTCCCCGCTGTCTCAGGGGGGAAAGTGCTGCGTCCATACATTTCGTGAATGTACGGGGGGCCAATGATAGGCCGAATGGTAGTACTGTGTACTGGTATGACTGTCCCTCGAAAGCGAATCTCAGAAATGGCCTGTGATGAGGCGCTATCGGAATGTGAAAGTAAGCGTCTTTCAAATCAACTGATAGAAACCAATCCCGGGCGAACTTGCGCGAGGATATGTTTGGTCGTTAACATTCTGAACGAGCAATCATTAAAGCTTTGTTCAGATGTCTGAGATCTAGGATGGGGCGGAGGCCACCGTCCTTTTTTGGGACGAGAAAGTAGCGGCTGTAAAAACCCGCCTCGCTCATAGAGGGAGGAACAGTTTCTATAGCCCTTCTCTATCAGTTTGAGCACCTCGGTGCGTAGAACATGTGAAACATCTTTCCTCACTTCGTCTCGACCACCGCTGAAAAGCGGGGTGGTCTGCGAGCGAATTGAAGCGAGTAACCGTGTTTTATTATGTTCAAAACCCATTTCGGCATGTCAGGGATTTTTTCCCAGGCTTTTGCTCACACAGATATGGGCTGAATGCTGGCTGGGGGCGTGTCGCAGTGACGTATGGGCCCTGCCGGCGAATTACCTTGTGCTAACACTGAGCTTACAGCTCTCAGAGGCGCGGGAGCGCGCTGAGCAGCTTTGTTGAGTGCCGAGTGCAGGGGTGCGTGTGAGATTACAGGCACGCGCGCTATCTCCGTAATGCTCGCAGCATGAGCTGGAGAAATGTTTGAAACTTTATAGATAGTGTTTACGGGTGGGGGTGCATACATTGTAATAGGCATGCGCACCACTTTCATAAAGCTTCCCGTTCTTAGCGGGGAGCTTCTTGCTCGCACATCGCATCTGTGATGCTCGCGGCATGAGCCAGAGAACTGTTTGAAACTGTATGGGCAGCGCTTATGGGTGGGGGTGCATATACCGTAGTGGGCACGCGCACCATTTTCATAAAGCCTTCCGCTCGCGGCGGGGGTTTTTTGGGCATGCATACAGTGTTTGTGTGTAGGGGTGCATGCATGACAGCAGGCACGCGCGCTACCTTTATAGTATTTCCCGCTTTTACTGGGGAAGTGTTTATAACTGTGGGAACAGTGCTTGTGTGCAGTGGTGCATACATGACAATAGGCACACGATCCACATTTATGGGGCGTCCAGCTTGAGCTGGGGAAGTATTCGGCACTGTTTGGACAGTATTGATATGTGGGAATGCGCACTTTAGTGTGGACACGTGACCCTTAGTGACACAGGCAGAAAATGACTCTTTTTGTGATTTCTGTGTGTTGCCGTTAAAACGGCGTTTGATTGCAGGTGAGAGAGTTCTGTGACAGGCCCATTGACTGCTGTACAGACATTTCCAGCCGCCTGTAAGGGGACTGGGTAATGCCTTGCAGGAACCACTCGTCCAGCCGGCTGCGGGCGGGTTCTTCCGGAGAAGACCAGTCGAGCCCGAGGTCTTCCACGGCTTTGGACAGGATGCGGACGATCTCTGAGTCCATGCTGGTGCCCGTGCTCGTGTCCGCTAATGTCGACGGCGCGGGGTCGAAGGCCGAGCCCGGCCAGTCGTCGGATGCAGCGTCAATGGAAAGGCTGTCATCCTTTTCACCGTCGTCCCCTGAAGCGCCGAACGAGACGAGACCCACCGCTCCGGAGGGGTGCTGGTCTGCCTGTGTGAATTGAACTGGCGGCAGGGATTCCTCGGTGGTGGTGAAGCACGCGGGGACTGGCCCGGCGTGGCGTCACTGAAGTCTGCGTGCTCTGGCGGCCTCCGTGAGCGGCGCTTTTCTTCGCGCAGCTTCGAACAGAGGGGATGGCAGCACGGTGGTAGCAGGCTCGTTCGCGGCGAAGGCGGCAAAGCGAGCGCGCAGCTCGGTGAGGCCCAGGGAGTCACATTCGGGGCATCCGCCTCGAGTGAAAGCTGCTTCTGCGTGGTCAGGTCCCAGGCAGCGAGCGCAGAAAATGTGACGGTCCCCGTCAGGAAGAGGGCCTCTGCATGAGGCGCAGGTCGAAGGCATTTGAAACAACGCCTCGAATTTGCTCTTTTACTAAATGACAAAAAAGCGTCGCAGAGGCGAACACTTGCAAAGTAGCTTAGTAAAAGGATATCAAGGTGATTCGCGCCGGATGGCGTAGCAGAAGGCTTTGAAGGCGGCTGAAGGTGCCGGCGTCCTCGTAGCAGTCCTGCTGTAGGCTTGTCGACGGCGGGCGAAAAGACTCCAATAATCCGGAGGATCCAGCGAAGAGAAGGTCTTTGCTGAAGGAGATTAAATCTAAAGAACTCTCATGACGGGGCACCTAATATATAGCCTTAGCCACGGCAATCTTGGCGGGCTCTGAGCGCGCGGGCGTGAAGCGCACTCATTGGTCGCGCGTTCAGAGTTGCCCCGTCATTGGTTCGAGCAAGTTGCCGCAGCACAGCCAATGACCAAGCTGCCTCGCTCATTGCTGTCTGCTGTGCAGCTGCAATGCGTTTTACATAAAGACTTCAATATTTCTCGAGAAACTGAGTTTTCCCATAGCGTAAGCTACTTACGCAATAGGAGAGACCTCTCGAGAGGGAACCAATTTGTGTGCGTAAAGATGTCAGCAGCGCGTGTTCAGATCTGCGCGCGTGTGAATCCTATCATGACTCGGTTTTGTTATTTCTGCTCGCAAGTTGTTAATTTGTGTACACAATCATATTTTTTGTGCTCGAGTTTGGGATTTGCAAGTTCTGCAGGTTTACATTTTACGTGCGAGCTGTGTCATGGTGCTCACACTGTTGTATTTCACTTGCGCGCTGTGTTTGTGCGCTTGCGCTGTTTTGTCCAACATAATGCTATACAAATGACCAGGGTTGGAATCAGGTGCACCAGTATGGAGGACTAAACATGCATAAATAATAAATGAATAAATGTAATAATACAAAAATAAATAAAGGAATAAATATCTTGATAAAACAAATATAATTCGTTTTTAATTAAATTTATTCCTGAATTTATTATTGTATGAGTTGATTCCTTTATTATTTTCTATATTTATTTTTAACTTTATTTTTATTCTTTTTAGCTTTTAATTATTTATTCATTTATTTTGCATATTTTTTTTTTATTTATGTGTTAATTTATTTTGCATATTTATTTATTCCCACATATATATATTTCAATATTTATATATTCCCATATATATTTATTTATTTATACATGTATTTATTTTTACTTTTCTGTGTGCAACATGGAAATGAGGGAGGCGGTCCTTGCGGAGCTCCAGTGCATCATTGGTCGAGAGCATTATCGGAAGCAGATGGACGTCCCACCTTAGCACCTTTTGACTCGTTTTGCAGAGAGTTTAACAATCCAGGACGTGCTTCTACATTCATACCGGCATACAGCTCTCCTAAAACATCAATAAGCACCTCTACTCTAAATGAAACAGTTATTTGATGCGTGAATATCCACTTCATTAGCATGTCGAGCAACTCTCTAGATATATGTGAAGGGTCAGCATATACATGCATAAACGATCAGGGAAATGAAGCATGGTTGTATCTTTTACAATGAACAATCATAACAACAGAAAACAATATTATGAATTTGCAGACATCAAAATATGAAGTTATATACACAGAAAAAAAAGAAAAGGACAAGGTTAAATCATATCATTTATGAAACTTGCTCATTGTGTGGTTTTGTTGAAGAAACAGCTCCCCACTACTGTGATTGTAGTATAACCAATACATCTTGGTTTAACTGAAGCTCTTATGTTTATAGCCCCACAAATAGCTTTAGTTTACACGCGATATGGCTATGACCTAACAATCAAAACAAGTCAAGAGTAATCGAGCACACGCTTCAATCTAAAATAAGCCAATGGTAAGCAGGACACGCCCACATAATTATCATACAAGAGACAAAAATGTAAGAATAAATACAAAAATAAATACATGTGGGAATAAATAAATATAAAAATAAATGAATGCATAAATAAATAAATTATTAAAAAAAAAAAAAAAAATAAAAATGTTTTAAAGAATAAAAATAAAAAGAGAAAATAATAAATAAAGGAAAAAAAGTCATACAAAAATAAATTCAGGAATAACTTTCATGAAAAACTAATTATATTTGTTTTATCAAGACATTTATCCTTTATTTATTTTCTTATTATTACATTTATTTATTTATGTATGTATTTATTATTTTTTAATGTTTAGTCCTCCATATACCAGGTCCAGAGGATTAGAAAATTATTAGTAAGTATTTCTGTAAATTGGTTTTTAGCAATTGAGGCATGTGGCCCCAACATGCCCATATCAGAGGAGCTCTCAGAAGATTGCTGAGTCTGGCAAGGTATTCAAAATCATTATAGTATATGAGAAAAAAATAAGATCTCTAGCAATATATCAAATGTAGTTTCTTTTTTTTTTTACTTCTAAAAACATCCATATAAACATTTACGTTTTATGGGTGCATGTAGGGCTGAACAATTAATCCAATAAATACTTGAGATTACGATTACACCTACCACAAATAACTAATTGTGAAAAGTGTCAATTATAGCAGTCCATTTAGGTCTATTCATGTTGTCAATATTTTCCATTAAATTTAAAATTTTACGTACAGGGATGCAAACAACTCACTTATCTGCCAAAGACACTTTTTTAAGATAATTTGCCACAATTTGTTTGGGTACAATTATCTGTTCTGAAATCATTTGTAATGTTTCACCTTTCTCACCTCAAGAGTTTGCATCCCTACGTATGCTTTTGCAGTAGTTGATCATTTTAACCAATCATGTCCATTGCTCGCTTCTGTGCATGATTTATTCAAAATTTGAATAACAGCTTAGTTTTTATGCTTCTGAGAGGGCCAATGTAAAGTTGACAGTTTAGGTAACTTGATTACTGATGTATAAAACAGCAACAAAGTCATTCAGGAACACAGTTCTGACCATTAAATAATCCTCAATTATGTTTTTTTTCATGATTGTGCAGCCCAAAATGCATGTATTTATTCACTGCACTACATCATGTGTGGAGTGTACTCTTTTATTTGTAAACTTTCCTTTGTCCAGTACTGTTTTAAAAGCAGGTGACAAAGAACATCTTAAACCTCAGAATCCTTCTGCACACTGATGTTACATCACGGTGGAACGATATCAAAAATGTCACAAACCAGTATATGCTAAGCTCTAAATTATATAAACAACATTTTGATGTTTAAATTGACAATTTTCAATTCAAGACTAACTTATAAGTATATTTGGATTACGTAAACCACATTCATACACCGATCAGCCACAACATTAAAATCACCTGCCTGATTTTGTGTAGGTCCCCCTTGTGCCGCCAAAACGACTCGGTTACTAACGTAACCTCGGTTCCCTAAGAGGAGGGAACGAGTATTGCGTAAGTAGCTTACGCTATGGGAAAACTCTGTTTCTCGAGAAATATTGAAGTCTTTATGTAAAACGCATTGCAGCTGCACAGCAGACAGTAATGAGCGAGCCAGCTCGGTCATTGGCTGTGCTGCGGCAACTGCTCGAACCAATGACGGGGCGACTCTGAACGCACGACCAATGGGGGCGCGCCTCGCGTTCGCGCGCTCAGAGCCCGCCGAAATTAGCATAGCCAGGCTATATAATGGACACCCCGTCATACGAGTTCCTTTAGGTTCAATCGACTGAAGCGAACTGACCAAGCACAAGCACGACAGCTTACGCAATACTCGTTCCCTCCTCTCAGGGAACCGAGGTTACGTTAGTAACCGAGTCCTTCCCTATCGAGAGGTGAAAGTGGCCCGAGCGCCACGCGTGAGTGGGGACACGGCTCTTGAGCCAGCGCTGGAGAGGACGCATGTGCAACAATCCTAGCTGGAGTACAGCTGATGCCGAGGCCATGAGACCGAGCATTCTTTGAAATCGTTTGATGGGGGCGTGCGCGCCCGTTCTGAATGATGTTGCAAGGCGTCGAATAGAGAGCGCGCGCTCTGATGAGAGACGCGCTGTCATCTGCACTGAGTCTAGCACTATTCCCAGAAAAGAGATATTCTGGCTGGGGGATAGCACCCTCTTTGCAAAATTGATTCTCAGACCCAGGCATTCTAGATGGCTGATAATCCAAGATTTGTGCGTCGTTAACTGATCCTCTGATTGTGCTATAATTAGCCAATCGTCGAGGTAATTCAGTATTCGCACTCCCCGCTGTCTCAGGGGGGAAAGTGCCACTTCCATACATTTCGTGAATGTACGGGGGGCCAATGATAGGCCGAATGGTAGTACTGTGTACTGGTATGACTGTCCCTCGAAAGCGAATCTCAGAAATGGCCTGTGATGTGGCGCTATCGGAATGTGAAATTAAGCGTCTTTCAAATCCACTGATAGAAACCAATCCCCGGGGCGAACTTGCGCGAGGATATGTTTGGTTGTTAACATTCTGAACGAGCGAATCGTTAAAGCTTTGTTCAGATGTCTGAGATCTAGGATGGGGCGGAGGACACCGTCCTTTTTCGGGACGAGAAAATAGAGGCTGTAAAAACCCGCCTCGCTCATAGAGGGAGGAACAGTTTCTATAGCGCCCTTCTCTATCAGTTTGAGCACCTCGGTGCGTAGAACATGTGACACATCTTTCCGCTTGCAGGTCCGCTTTCGTGAAATGGACTGGCGGCGGGGAGATCTCTGGTAGCGGTGACGCACGCGGGGACTGGCCCGGCGTGACGTCACCGAAGTCTACGTGCTCCGGCAGCCTCTGTGAGCGGCGCTTTTTCTTGCGCGGCTCGAACAGAGGTGGCGGCACGGTGGAAGCAGGCTCGTTTGCGGCGAAAGCGGCAAAGAGAGCGCGCAGCTCGGCGAGGCCCAGGGAGTCGCATTCGGGGCATCCGCCCTGAATGAGTGCAGCTTCTGCGTGGTCCGGTCCCAGGCAGCGAGTGCAAATGACGTGCCGATCTCCGTCAGGAAGAGGGCCTCTGCACGAGGCGCAGGCTGAAGGCATTTGAAACAACGCCTTGAAAAATTGCTCTTTTACTTTAAAAAGCGTCGCGGGGGCGAGTGCTTGCAGTAAAGGATATGCGATGTGCGCCGGATGGCGTAGCAGAAGGCTTCGAAGGCGGCTGAAGGCGCCGGCGTCCTCTAAGCAGTCCTGCTGTAGGCTTTTCGACGGTGAAAGACTCCAACAATCCGGAGGATCCAGCGAAGAGAAGGTGCTCGCTGAAGGAGATTAAATCTAAAGGAACTCGTATGATGGGGTGCCCATTATATAGCCTGGCTATGCTAAATTCGGCGGGCTCTGAGCGCGCGAACGCGAGGCGCGCCCCCATTGGTCGTGCGTTCAGAGTCGCCCCGTCATTGGTTCGAGCAGTTGCCGCAGCACAGCCAATGACCGAGCTGGCTCGCTCATTACTGTCTGCTGTGCAGCTGCAATGCGTTTTACATAAAGACTTCAATATTTCTCGAGAAACTGAGTTTTCCCATAGCGTAAGCTACTTACGCAATAGGAGAGACCTCTCGATAGGGAACAGCACCAACCCAATAGCATTCTGAGATGATGTTCTTCTCACCAGTTGTACAGAGCGGTTATCAGGGGGCGGCAAGATGGCGGCCAAGGTGGGTGATCTTTCTTAGTTGCGGACGTTTTAGTGGTGTTTTTTCCAAATATTTGTTGATGGGATAAATTCATGTCATACTTTATAGACTACATGAGTTTTACATTGGATTGTTAACTAAAAGATAGATTTTGGAATAGTTCCCCCTCGGTCGAATTTCGATTTCCTCTCACAAAATGAAACCGAATAAGGACAACAGCTCTGGTGGTGCCATTAAACGAAAAGAGAAGACGAATTCTAAAACATCGAATTCAGTGGAGACACAAAAAAGTCAAGATGAAGGGATAAGTGATGACATTGAGATGGCAGATCACACATACTCGTACACCTTCGAGAAAGACCTTCAGCGTATGCCAGATATAGATGACACGCCAGAAAAACCTCGTTCCAAAAAAACTAAAGACGAGCCGTCGCTTCCTGAGATGCAAGAGAACATTGTAACTCTCTTATCCAAGAAAATTAATGAGAGTTCGGGGCACCTGGAGAATCTGATTCGAGAAAATACGCTCAGCATTGCAACCCTGAAAAAGTCAATTGACTTCACGCTGAATGAAGTTAAGGACTTAAAAGACGAAATGAAAGTGCTGAAAGAAATCACTAATCGCTGAGCTTGAACGAAAAGTCAACGAAGCAGAAAGATATCGGCGGAGATGGAACTTGAGGCTGCACGGTGTTCCCGAGAAAACGGATGAAGATCTCAAGCATCTGGTGATTGGAATCTGTGGTTCAGTTGCTCCAGAGCTTAAGGATAGATGCCAGGTTGATGTGGACATTGTTCATAGATTGGGTCGGAAAGAACAGGGCAGAAGCCCAAGAACAACGATTATTCAGTTCACGAACAGGTCTACTCGGGATCTACTCGGGCGAGAGTAGAAGAACTGTGAATTCCTTCAAGCGCAGCGTTTGCGGTTTACAGAAGATTTAACCGCGCTGGACGTGGAGAGGCGAAAACTATTGTGGCCCACGGTGAAAGAAGCCAGAGAGAAAGGTCGTAAAGCTTTTTTTGTGGGGAGTAGAGCCTTTGTTGATGGCGTTGAAATTTTCCCCAAATGAAAATAAAAGTTTGGTTTTGGTGGTTTCTGTCCAAAGAATAAGCAATACTATCTGAAAGAGAATGGTAGAGGGGGAGTGAGGAAAAACTAAATAAAAAATAATAATCTCCCAGGTTAAATTGTAAACTAATAGGAATTATGCACCCTTTGAGTTACATATACCTTAGCTCTTAAGTTTTTTTTTTTTTTTTTTCTTTCTTCTGTAATTTTGATTGTTAAAAGTTCATGTCGTTATGATTTTGTTCCTTTAATGTCAGGGGTATTCGAGATTTAACTAAACGAAAGGCTGTTTTTTTGTATTGCAAGAGATATACTGTAGATTTTTATTTCTTACAAGAGACTCATGCTTGTTCTTCAGATGTGGATTTTTGGAAGTCTCAATGGGGTAGTGAAATTTGTCATTCTTTTGGAAGTAATCACTCAGCAGGAGTTGCAATTCTAAAAGGTTCATTTAAAGGTAAAATTGTTATTAGCAAAGTTCACAGTGGGGGTAGGTGGATAATTCTAACAGTATCCATTGATGGGAAGATGTTTTTGTTAGGTACTGTATATGCCTCAAATATTCAAAAATATAATGTTGATTTGTTCTCTGATATTGAAAATGAGATTAATAAGGTTAGAGAAAGATTTCATGATGTTGAAATTATTCTAGGTGGGGACTTTAATATTGTCCCAGATGTTAAGATGGATAGAATTCCTATTCCAATTAGACCATCTGCAACTTATTCAGAGTTATCTGGATTTTGTGATAAATTGGAGGTAATTGATATATGGAGATTTAAACACCCACTTTTGAAAGAGTACACATGGAGTAATGGGGATGGGTCTAAACAGTCAAGAATTGATTTTTGGTTAATTTCTAATTCGTTAGAACAAAATACAAGTAGAGTGTCCATTGAACCATCAATATTATCTGATCACAAAATAATTTATCTTCTCATTATATGGAATAACGTATCTTCATGTAAAGGCTCTAAGACCTGTTGGAAACTTAATAATAGATTATTGGAAATTGATAGTTTTAAACATGAAATTAAGAGAATAATACAAACATATTGGAATCAAGCTAAGCAGACACATTTATACTGTAAGAATTGGGAGTTTATGAAGTTTCAGATTAGACTTAGTGCAGTTAATAAAGGCAAAGAAGTTGCAAAATTTAATAGATCAAAGGAAGAGGAAATTATTAGAGCTATTTGTAACATCACTGATAATAATAATGACAGGAACTCTAATCTGTTAATGAATCTGCAGGCTGAGTTAGATAAATTATATATAATCAAAGCAAAAGGAACATTTGTTAGATCACGAAGACGTTGGTTAGAAGAAGGAGAAACTAATTCCAGATAATTTTATAATCTGGAGAAAAGGAATGGAGAATATACATCTATTAGAAAGCTTAATATTAATGGCCATGAAACACAGGACCCTGTTATTATTTCAAAATATGTCTCAAATTTTTATGGTAAATTATATTCCAGCAGTGCATGTTCTGTAGACAAAATAGGTGAATTTTTAAAACCCCTAAAACATAATATAGATAGTATCGATGAAGAATTTAAAGACCTTTGTGATCAGGAAATATCCATTTTAGAGATTAGAACAGCTATAAATAAATTAAATTAAACAAGTCCCCCGGAAATGATGGCTTAACTGCTGAATTTTTTAAAATATTTCAAGATGATTTAGTTGAATTTCTGTTAATGGTCTTTAAAGAATCTATTGCTCAGGATGTTTTGCCACCCTCCATGACACAAGGTCTAATATCATTAATTCCAAAGCCTGATAAAGACCTATTATTACTAGATAATTGGCGCCCTATCACCTTAATTAATAATGATAGTAAAATTATTGCTTCCATATTCGCTGAAAGGTTAAAAATCAGGATTAGAAACTATTATTGATGAGGGGCAGTCAGGTTTTATAAAAGGAAGACATATTTGTAATAATATTAGACTTGTATTAGATCTCATAGATTATAATGAAATTATCAATGAAAATAGTTTTATTCTGTTTGTCGATTTTTACAAGGCCTTCGATACAATACAACATGACTTTATTTTTAAAACCCTTGAATTTTTTGGTTTTGGGACAAATTTCAAAAAGTAATCAGAACCCTATATAATAAGATTAATAGCTCTGTAAAACTGTCATATGGAACTTCTCATAGATTTGAAATTAAAAGGGGGATTCGACAGGGCTGCCCTATTAGTCCACTGCTTTTTTTGTTGGTTACACAAGTTATGGCCATTCATATTAAGAAAGATACTTTTCGTGGTATCAGAATAGAAGATACAGAAATTAAATGCACACAATTAGCCGATGACACTACCCTTTTCTTAAGAGACTATACTGAAATTGAAAAAGCAATTAAGTGTCTGCAGTTCTTTTCATCTGTATCTGGTCTTTCCCTGAATATTAACAAATGTGAGTTTATGGCACTATGTTCCTGTAATTTTACAGCAGTATGTGATATTCCAGTGAAAGAAGTTGTCAAATATTTGGGGATCAAGATAGCTAAAAATATGGAAGTCAGAAGTGAGTTAAACTTCACTCCTGTCATTCAATCATTTGAAAAAAAACTTAATTCTTGGCTGATGAGAGATATCTCTTTAAATGGTCGTGTGTTACTGGTTAAGGCTGAGGGTTTATCTAGGTTGGTTTATATTGCTCAAGTGTTAGATGTACCCCCCTCTTTAATTAAAATGATAGACACCAAACTTTTTAGATTTATTTGGAAGAACAAATCACACTATATTAAAAAAGAAAATATTTGTAGATCAAAAACAGAAGGAGGATTGAATGTTTTGGATTTTAAGACCTCTAACATGATATTTAAAATAAAATGGCTCCAAAATTATTTAAAAAATAAACAAAGTATATGGTATACAATACCTAAATTTATATTTAAAAAAGTAGGTGGTATAGAGTTCATATTGAAATGTGATTATGATATTAACAAAATACCCATTAAACTTGCAAGTTTCCACAAACAAGCATTACTTTCATGGACTCTTATGTATAGTCATAATTTTTCCCCCCATAAATGTACCATTTGGAATAATAGATATATAAGGATTAAAAACAAATCAATATTTTTTGAGAATTGGTTTGAAAAGGGAATTATTTGGGTTAAACAGTTGATAAAAAAAGATGGTGTTTTATACAATTATCCTGAATTTGTTCATATTTATAACTTTTCAGTTGATCCTATCCAATATTTTTTGGTTTTACATGCCATCCCCAAGGAAATTTTGAGGCTATTAGAATGTAATAATAATTATTCTTTACAAACAGTTAAAGAATTTACTGCTTGTATCAAGCTGCAGGGCAAGAATTTCACAAGTTCTGGATGTAATACTATTTTCTTGCGTTCTCTTCTTCAATCTAAAAATATACTTGCTGTTACTACTCATTGGAATTCTCATTTTAAAAAGCGTTTTGATTGGAGTAAAATTTGGATGACACCTCATAAGTATTGCATCACAAATAAAGTGAAAGAGGTTTCATATAAAATGTTCCATCGGGTCTATCCAGTTAAATCACTTGTGGTACAGCGTTTTAAAGTGAACATGGAAGATATTTGTGTTTTTTGTCAAATTTCCCCTGAGACTATGGTTCATTTATTTTGGGAGTGTCCCAAGATCCAAATGTTTTGGAAAGAACTTAATAATTATTTACAAAGAAAAGCTATGATTCTTGTTAACTTTGAAGAAGTTGATGTTATGCTAAAATGTTTTTCATTGATTTAATTATTATAATTGCCCGTTATTATATTCATAAAGTCAAATGGAATGGAAAAATGCCAAATTTTGAACAATTTAAAGTCGATGTTAAAATATATTTAGAAACAATATCTAAAAGTAAAAACTTAAAAGCAAGAAAAACTTTACAGCTATTTAATAGATATTTTAGAAGTTTTTTTTCTGTAAAATGCCTTTCTTTATTTTTTTTATTTTTTTAACCCTTGACTTGTATGGTTATATGTACTCTTGTATGTAAATTATTTTTGTTGTTGCAATAAAAAAAAAAAAAAAAAATAAAATAAAATAAAAAAGTACAGAGCGTTATCTCAGTTACCGTAGACTTTGTCAGTTCCAACCAAGCGAGCCGCACAGGCCCTCAAAAGTGAAGCCAAAACGTCTCGATCGCCCCCCGTGACTGGTCCTAGTATAGGTCATAAACCCCGCCTCCTCATGTTATTCAAGGGGACGTGAGACCAACTAAACAATTAAATCACACTTCACATATCTTTTTTCCAAAGATAGTTTCTGTAATTTACTGTAGTTTCTATCACGTTGATGTAATTTCAAGTGTTTTTTTTTCTAAATAAGTTTGTTTTTAGTTAGTTATTTGATGCTATAAAAACGGTGCTGTGACATCATGATTGACAGGTTTTCTGAGCGAAGTAGTCATTGAAGCACCAACAGACTTTTTTTCAGGATCTTCGGAGGACTGAGGAGATTGGAGCTTTAAATTTAATATCTAAATTTCTATAATTAATTATTTCACACCGTCATAAGTCAAAAGTGCAGGGGTGTGTGCTTGCGATTGATTCAGCGAGAGTGAGGGCGGGGCCTTGATTTCGCGGCTTTACTTCCTGCTCACTACTGCGCAGGTCTGGTCCCGAAATCGCAACTGCGCAGACTCAAGTCCCAAGATGTCAGTGGCATATAAGGACACTGGCAGCTTCAGTTCTCACCAATGGAAAAGAGCGAAGGGGCTTCAGGTCTTTTTTTACAGTCTATGGTTCGAACCAGCCTGGCCATTCTCTGTTGACCTCTCTCATTAACAAGGTGTATCCATCAACAGAACTGCCACTCACTGGTTGTTTTTAGTTTTTGGCACCATTCTGAATAAATTCTAGAGGCTGTTTTGCATGAATATCCCAGGAGATCTGCAGTTACAGAAATACTCAAACCAGCCAGTCTGGCACAATATTAGGCAGGTGGTTTTAATGTTGTGGCTGATCAGTGTATGCATTTTTTTTAACTTTAGCTCTTCACTATAAATAAGCAATGGAAATAGCTTTTTCGCTGCTTGACAAACTACATCCAAAAATATTTCATTTAAAAGTTCATAAAAATAATCATATCACGTGTTCTGAAAGCCTTTAGATCTCATGATTTAACACCCAGCTAATCCCTCATTTAAAAAAAAAGTTCTCATTTAAGAATTAAGAAGTAGATTAAATACAGTACTCATTGAACATTGTCTTATATCTTATAAAAAATATATTTTTAATTGTTTAAAGCAAGTTTTTAAAACAACTGGAATTTCATTTGGCATCACAGTGCAATTTTGTTCCTTTGTGCCTTTCGAAATCAAAGACTTATTTAATTAAAAAACTACTATGTGCACAAAATTATCCAATATGTGCCCCCTTGATTAAATTAAATTATGCTCATCTAAAGTCGTTAACACCTGGATAAAAAGGATAGTGAAAATTCTTCAACTTGAACACCAAACACATAATCGTAAAATAAAGTACATACTTCACATCAAAGCTAATTTAGCCCTGCATCCAGTTGATGAAATACCCATTTCAACATTCTTTGAATTGATCTGTGTAGAACAGAAAAAGTCCAAATACAGGAATCATGATGTGAATCAGTCATTGTCTGAGTTTTTAGGAGGCAAAAATATCAAAGAATCATGGAAGTCATGTCCATACGGTCGAAGTCTGTAGACGCCATACATCATGACCTGCATCTGGCTCGCAGACATGCCACCGAACGTGATAGCCATGTCAGAACAACAGGCCTCCACAACATCGGCTGGGTTTTGGTTCATGCTGTCAGAAATCAATGTGCTAATGCTTTTCTTGTTAAAAAGTCCTTTGCCTTGTGCATCCTCTCCGTTTTCAGCAAACACCCCCCTGTACTTAAGACAGGTGGCAAGCTGCTTCTCCTCAGGCATCTTCCACAAGGCACGACCTCTTTCTGGGCATTTGTCCTCATCTTTGAACATCTCCACCAGCCTCCTCACTGCCTCAAAACTAAAAACAATCCCGCCGTCATATTCCACGTAGTCCAGCTCTCCAAACTTTTCAGTGTGGCCAATGTAAAAGGGCTGGCTTGGGTCTTTATCCAATATCAAATACTTAAGGTTCTCAATAATTGCAAAAGTGGTGGGTCGTGCCACAAAGAACCAGCGCAGATCTCCGGCATTCTCATAGGCATGTTTGATGGCTTTGCGAAGCCTTGCCCACTCGTCCTGCTCCTGTAGGTCCACTGCCTCTAGAGCTTTGGAAAACTCTGTGGTGTAGAACACAGATTTGTCACAGTGTTTGCTCCACGTATTGTTGGCTGTCGCCCAATAAACCAGGAGCTTGGGGGTGACCATAATGAGACAATACACTCGAACCTGCTGGGTGAGTTCCGACATCTGTGCTTCAGATAACTTTTGTAGTTCATCTTTGCTGACAGGTTTCAGATGATGGTGGAGATGCTCATCAAACTCGGAAGGAAGTCCTGGACTAAAAGTTCCAAACAGAGACATCACTAGGCAAAATATGCCCCCTACGATCATCCCTTTCATAAACGAACTGCCCTCAGACATTATTCAGCAATACAAACCTGTAATAGATAATAATAATAATAATAATAATAAATGTGATTTGAATAGAAAAATAAAAGCACTGCCTGCTCTAACAGTCCAAGTCAACATCTAATGAAATTGACAAGTGCTGAATTATAATCACATATTACAGTATATATTTTTATGAAACAAACAGCAATAGCTACAAATATCATATAATAACAAACTATATTATGAGATCAGCATTTACAAAGATACAAACTACTAGACCAACAGGCTTCAGCTACATCAGTAAGATCAACTGACTTAGTAAACAGTTGACCAAAATCTCATATTCCAGTCATTAGTTATAATTTGATACCTTTCAACAACGCAGAATGTATGTCACTTTTAAGATGCGACACAGTCGCATTCAGTTCCGTATACGCAACCGGAAAGTATAAAACCTTCCAAAGTGTAGTATCTGTTCTGAAATCAGTTCTACCTGTCCTCATTCAAGTAATTTAGCTTGGCTAAAGGAATGAGGACTTGTTGGAGTCCAGCTCAACTGGCCTGTGGAACACATTGCACAAACGGATATTTAAACCAGAGATAATTTAGCAGAGACGGACCGCTTCTATTAAAATGAATGGGAGAAATTGGAACACTCAACCACCGGAGCTCTGAACGCCCAACAGCTGTAGAAAGGAAGTCCCGCCTTACGCGTAAAATAACCAATCACCTTTTAGATCCAGACATAACCTGTCAATCAACTCTCGAATGCGCATGCGCATTAACTGTAAAAGCCAGGGATAATTTTTTTTTTGTTACGTAATATGAGATAAATAATTCAATTTATGATACCAGTATTGTCAGGTTTTTATTGCTGATTTGAAATATGTTCTTTGATCGTAATCTTGACCAACCGTTTTTGAGATAATGGTCTTTCTACATTCAAGTAGATATGAGCTGCACTGGCATGGCTGGAAATAGCCTACTGAGAGTGTTCTAAAGATGGCCGACAGTGCACTGCCTTGCTTTTTATTTATTTTTTTGCTAATTATTTGGATTTTTATTTATTTATTTATTTTTTATTGAACACAAGAACAGAACAAAAAAACAGAATATATATCTACAATAGCATTGGTAAGTACAGGTAAATAAGTATTAGGCAAGGCACATATCAGTTAAAATAAAATAAATTAAATATACAAATACAGAGGGGTCTCTTTATTCCTCTTTTAAGAGCTCAAGGTCTCTTATTATTCAAGGTCTCTTAGCCAATTTCTGGGCCTTTTTACTTTTTATACATTCCAACGCTGGAAAGAAATTACAAATCAAGTATCTTTTAAATACAGAAAAATAAGGTTTCGTCTTCATACATTTGGACTTAGGAATAAAAAATGTGCCCAGTATCAACATTACATTAATAAGAAATTAATTTCTTTTCTCTTCCAACAGCATTCCAAACATAACATCAGTTGTCTCTATGTCAATTTGACAAAAAGTACAGGCATTTTCTTCAAAATTAAATCGTTGTCTTAAAAATTCACTTGACGGGTATACCCCATTGAATATTTTAAAATGAGTTTCCTTAGCTTTAGGAGCCACTGGAAAGCTAATATACTGTGTTCGAAATTTTTTAATAGTTTGTTTATCATAAGATTGCAAAAAACAGTTATTATACAGAAGTGTCGGATATAATATAGAATTGAAACAAGAGCGGATAAGTTTGTTGGGAAGCATTGTTCTGAGGTCATTACCACTGAAGTGAAGGGATGAAAGTTCACAAGGTCCATCAGGTATGTTGACAGAAGTGTTTTGTACAAGGTTTGCACTGCCTTGCTAGAGCAACTTTGATTTAAACGGATGTTTAATGTGCGCGAAACGTTCCATGGGAATTGTAATTCGTACGGCATTGAATAGCAAAGCTGCATACGATGGTAAAAACTACAAGCGTCCTCTTCCTCACATTGGCAAAGTCGGTTCCCTCTCGAGAGGTCTCTCCTATTGCGTAAGTAGCTTACGCTATGGGGAAAACTCAGTTTCTCGAGAAATATTGAAGTCTTTATGTAAAACGCATTGCAGCTGCACAGCAGACAGCAATGAGCGAGGCAGCTCGGTCATTGGCTGTGCTGCGGCAACTTGCTCGAGGTCACTAAGGGGTCACGTGTCCACACTAAAGTGCGCATTCCCACATATCAATACTGTCCAAACAGTGTCGAATACTTCCCCAGCTCAAGCTGGACGCCCCATAAATGTAGATCGTGTGCCTATTGTCATGTATGCACCACTACACACAAGCACTGTTCCCACAGTTATAAACACTTCCCCAGTAAAAGCGGGAAATACTACAAAGGTAACGCGCGTGCCTGCTGTCATGCATGCACCCCTGCACACAAACACTGTATGCATGCCCAAAAACCCCCCGCCGCGAGCGGGAGGCTTTATGAAAATGGTGCGCTTGCCTACTACGGTATATGCACCCCCACCCATAAACGCTGCCCATACAGTTTCAAACAGTTCTCTGGCCCATGCCGTGAGCATCACAGATGCGGCGCGTGAGCCAAGAAACTCCCCGCTAAGAACGGGAAGCTTTATGAAAGTGGCGCACGTGCCTATCACAATGTATGCACCCCCACCCGTAAACACTGTCTATACAGTTTCAAAAATTTCTCCAGCTCATGCTGCGAGCATTACGGAGATAGCGTGCGTGCCTGTAATCTCACACGCACCCCTGCACTCCGCCGGCAGGGTCCATACGTCACTGCGACACGCCCCCAGCCAGCATTCAGCCCATATCTGTGCGAGCAAAAGCCGGGGAAAAAATCCCCGACATGCCGAAATGGGTTTTGAACATAATAAGACACGGTTACTCGCTTCAATTCGCTAGCAGACCACCCTGCTTTTCAGCGGTGGTCGAGACGAAAGTGAGGAAAGATGTTTCACATGTTCTACGCACCGAGGTGCTCAAACTGATAGAGAAGAGCTCTATAGAAACTGTTCCTCCCTCTATGAGCGAGGCGGGTTTTACAGCCGCTACTTTCTCGTCGAAAAGGACGGTGGCCTCCGCCCCATCCTAGATCTCAGACATCTGAACAAAGCTTTAATGATTCGCTCGTTCAGAATGTTAACGACCAAACATATCCTCGCGCAAGTTCGCCCGGGATTGGTTTCTATCAGTGGATTTGAAAGACGCTTACTTTCACATTCGATAGCGCCTCATCACAGGCCATTTCTGAGATTCGCTTGAGGGACAGTCATACCAGTACACAGTACTACCATTCGGCCTATCATTGGCCCCCGTACATTCACGCGAAATGTATGGACGCAGCACTTTCCCCTGAGACAGCGGGAGTGTGAACACTGAATTACCTCGATGATTGGCTAATCCTAGCACAATCAGAGAGTCAGTTAACGACGCACAGATCTTGGATTATCAGTCATCTAGAATGTCTGGGTCTGAGAATCAATTTTGCATAGAGCGTGCTATCCCCAGCCAGAATATCTCTTTTCTGGGAATAGTGCTAGTCTCAGTGCAGATGACGGCGCCTCTCATCAGAGCGCTCGCTCGCTATTCGGCGCCTTGCAACATCATTCAGAGCGGGCGCGCACGCCCCCGTCAAACAATTTCAAAGGATGCTCGGTCTCATGACCTCGGCATCAGCTGTACTCCAGCTAGGATTGTTGCACATGCGTCCTCTCCAACGCTGGCTCAAGAGCCGTGTCCCCACTCACGCGTGGCGCTTGGGCCACTTTTTAATCAGAGCGAATCACGGCTGTATAAAAGCCCTGACGCCCTGGAAGGCCGTCGACTGGTATCAAACCGGCGTGAGTCTGGGCGTGAACACATGGAGAAAAATTATCACGACAGATGCCTCCAAAATAGGATGGAGGGCCCTTTACGAGGGCAGGCCTGTCTCCGGTTTTTGGTCAAACCCGGAAAAGCGCCTAAATATAAACTGTCTGGAAATGAAAGTGGTCGCCTTGACTCTCAGAGCCCTGCTTCCGTACCTGAAAAATGAACACGTCCTGGTCCGAACGGACAACATGACGGTAGTGTCGTATATAAATCGCCAGGGTGGACTCAGGTCGAGCTCCCTGCACTCTATGGCCAGGGAGCTCATCTTATGGTCACAGCACAACCTGCGCTCGCTGAGAGCAGCGCATGTGCCAGGCATCCTGAACCAGGGAGCGGACATGCTGTCCAGAGACAAGGTTCTCCCAGGAGAATGGTCTCCCACCCCCTGACGGTCCAGTGGTTATGGCAAACCTTGGACGAAGCAGAGGTCGACCTCTTCGCCTCCAGGGAAAATGTGCACTGCCCTCTTTTCTTCTCAAAGAGCACGGACGCTCTCGCCCAAGTCTGGCCGAGCCGCCCCTTGTATGCTTTTCCCCCGATCGCGATGCTACCTCAGGTCATCAGTCGGATCAGGGAGGTGAAATGTGCAGTGCTCCTGGTAGCCCCACTCTGGAAGAACCAGATGTGTTTTCCAGAACTGATGCAGATGATGCAATCTGCCCCATGGCCGATTCCGTTGAGGCTGGACCTCCTCAGGCAGGCCAACGGGATGATTCTTCATCCCGCCTCGATCTGTGGGCCCTTCATGCATGGCCCCTCAGCGGGTTCCAGAGAACCTCCCCAGCGGAGTGTTGAGAACCATCACTGAGGCTGAGCGCCTCTACGAGCGCTTATATGCCCAAAAGTGGAAAGTGTTCAGTGACTGGTGTGATACCAAGAGCTTGAACCCCAAATCGTGCGAGATACCAAGTGTACTCGCCTTTTTGCAAGAGCTGCTGGAGGTAGGCCGCACACCCTCCACGCTCAAAGTCTATGTGGCTGCCATAGCGGCGTCACACAGTCCTGATAAAGGACGCTCATTAGGGAAAAATGACCTAATCATTTGTTTCCTAAGAGGCGCTAGGAGGATGAACCCTCCTCGCCCCCCCTCGGTACCGATCTGGGACCTGGCCACGGTCCTGGACGCACTCAAGAGTGCCCGTTCGAACCTCTCCGAACCGTGCACCTTAAACAGCTCTCGCTCAAAACTGCGCTCTTGCTGGCACTCGCCTCAGTCAAGAGAGTGGGCGTACCTGCAGCGCTGTCATCAAGCTGCTTGCCTGGAATTTGGACCTAACGACTGCAGAGTTGTCTTTAGGCCAAAGCACGGGTATATTCCTAAAGTGCTCTCCACACCCTTCAGAGTACAGGTGATATCTCTGGCAGCCTATCGTCTTCAGCAGGCCAAGCGACGCTAATTTACTCTGCCCGGTCAGGGCGCTCAGAGTATACTTGGAGCGTTCTGCCCGTTCAGACAGGCGGAACAATTATTCGTATGCTTTGGCGGCCGCACTAAAGGTCTCACAGTTTCAAAGCAAAGAATATCGTGCTGGATAGTAGATGCTATAGCGCTGACTTATGAAGCCAAGGGCCTTCAATGCCCCTTAGGCGTCAGAGCTCACTCTACGAGGAGCATGGCCTCCTCGTGGGCATGGTCGAGTGGGATACCCATTGAGGATATTTGTGCTGCGGCAGGCTGGGCCTCGCCTTCGACATTTATCAGGTTTTATAACCTACAGGTCCCCTCATTGCATTCCAACATTCTATCAGCCTGACTATAGAATGGACTGGAGTACATATATGCTGAGCATTATCTCCTCCCTTATAAGGTCCGTCTCTGACTGACTTAGGGAGTTTTTTATGCATCTCAGTAAAAAGAAAAATCAGTACATAAGATATGTGCGTGTGTTTTTACAATGAGCGCCCCACCATGGGCCACCTTGGGGCAAAGGCGCTCTGTATTATCCCATTATATAGCTCGCCGTTGGCCGGCTCGTTGAATAATCACTTTGCTTTAAGGCTCAGGCATCTGCCTCTGGCTTTATAGAGCGAAGTCAGCACGCACGGCGTTTTGCATGGTGTTCCCATAGCGTAAGCTACTTACGCAATAGGAGAGACCTCTCGAGAGGGAACGACTCGGTTACTAACGTAACCTCGGTTCCCTGAGAGGAGGGAACGAGTATTGCGTAAGCTGCCGTGCTTGTGCTTGGTCAGTCGCTTCAGTCGATTGATCCTAAAGAACTCTCATTACGGGGCGCATAATATATAGCCTTAGCCACGCTAATCTTGGCGGGCTCTGAGCGCGCGGGCGTGAAGCGCGCTCATTGGTCGCGCGTTCAGAGTCGCCCCGTCATTGGTTCGAGCAAGCTGCCTCGCTCATTGCTATCAATGCGTTTTACATAAAGACTTCAATATTTCTCGAGAAACGGAGTTTTCCCCATAGTGTAAGCTACTTACGCAATACTCGTTCCCTCCTCTCAGGGAACCGAAGTTACGTTAGTAACCGAGTCGATTTGATTCACGGAAGTCAGAACCCTTCCAACAGGCTGCCTACAAGCTTAGCATTCTATGGCGAGGAGACAAGAGGCCGTTCTTTTTTATTGGCTTTCTATGGAGAAGATACTTCAGTACGCTAAATAAACTACTTTTGTGAGGAAACGGCTCATCACTTAATGAATTGACCACCTTTCCGCTAATCATCAACATGTTTTACATTAAACAGTCCATTTGGAATTACCTTTGTTTGGATTTACTACGATAAATGTATGACTAATGTATGAAGTCACTGACATTCTTTGCGATAGGTAGGTGTCACTTTACGGTTCTCCACATTCATTTGTATGGGATCCGCAAACGTTGATTTACTGTCGTAACACGCTAGTTAACCGTTACGCTCTCTCCTATGATATAGCCGCGGAGGTTGTTATACTTTTAATAAAGGAATCTCTGACGGAAGTGGTTGTGAACGGAAGTTATTTTTTATTTAAATATTTAAACAAATTATTTCTTTAACAATAGTGATTCTTCACCTTAGTCAGATTTTTGTCTTTTTCGTCATGATTTTTTGATGTTGATTCTATTTAACAATAAAATGTTTACTGTTAAAGCCCATATAATTTGTAATGGAAGCACAATACTGCCGCTTACTGGTAAATGTTGTACAAAGATTTTTGTATATTTTTCAGTCTCAAAGCTCTAAAATGTGTATAGGTGCTGTAATTAAGGTCAACATTAAAAATAGTAATCTTTTTAGATATATATTTTTAATTTAAATTGATTTGGATAGTGCTTTTCATAATACATATTGTACCAAAGCAGCTAATAGTGCCTTTACAATCCCAGTAGTAAACAAACAAAAGACAATAGTAGCAACGACAAAAATCAAAGTGATAGTTCACCCAAAAGCGAAAATTTATTATTTACTCACCCACGTGTTGTTATAAATCCATATGACTTTTTCTATGCACAAAGGGAGAAATTGTGAAAATTTTTTGTTCTAAGTGATGTCATACAATGGCAGTTTAGGGTGACCACCTCTACTAGCTTCAAAAGCAAGCAAATGTATGATTCAGAAGTCTAATAAATTATTTCATTTGACTTATACAATAATGTCTGGTGAGAAACAAACTGAAATCGAATGACCTTCTTGAGCTGGAACATATTTAAACAAATGTCTACAAAACATAGATGCATAATTGTTTTTTAGTTTGACCAAATGCCACATAGTAATAATGAACCTCGTGATGGGTGGATAAAGGGAATATAATATGTTACCAAGTAATATGTTAAATATGAAAATTGTACATATTTACAAGATTATGTAGATCATGATGGCCTCCCTTTCTTTACCATCCGATCCAAGATCAGAATAGATAAATTGCTCATACAATTATCACTGGTGAATAAGCAGTGGAAAAAATACACACAACACCTTGTTTAGTTGTACTTGAGCAATTAGGTGGAAACAGACTACAATGTTAATCTGGGGTACTCAACCATACTATTCCTATATATAAATTACAGTCTATATGTTTGATTTAAGGAAAGGTTTTTACCTGTAATTGTTTGAAGAACAAGTTACCTTTTATTCCTCAGACAATTCCAAAACCACTTTTGGAAAGAAAAGAAAGAAAGAAGCAGCACTAGCACCAGGTGAAACGCTATTACTAGGTCAGATTCGGTTTTATTGAAAAAAAAATTCTTTTCAGTATTGAAAGAAAAACTGAAATGGGTAGAAAGCATAGAAATGCACTATTTATATACAGTAACACATTTTAACAGAAAATAAATATCATAAGAGACAATAAATACATTTCAGGATTAGACTATCCTCTATTTTTATTTATTTATTTGTATTTCTTGACAGATGGAAACATCTGGAAAATTCCTAAATCAAATGGCACCCAGCTAATACTTTTTGGTAAACAGAATGTTCTTGGAACGTTCCTAGAATGGACATTCTAACATTCTCTTTTGGTAAGTCAGTAAAGTTTTAGTTTTTAAGAAAAACACAACATTCCCTGTAGGTTTGGAGAACTTACCCATAACATTTTCCTATAGCTCTAAATTCCGATATCCTCTGTGCGACCCTGCTGTACGTCAATAATAAATGTAATAATAAATTACCATTAGAATACATTTTGCAGACGGTCTATTAAGGTTGTCACACAAAAACCTCCCTGCAATGTGGAACATTTGTTTGGTTATAATAATGATTATGAAAAATAGAACATGAATAGAACGTTCCTAGAACGTTAGGAATTGCTTCCCAAAAATAACCAAATGGGAATAATACGTGAACATTAGGCGAACATTTGTTTTTATTTTTACATAAAACGTGCCCTTTGTTTGGGATTTCTTTAGGTGTGAAACGTTCTAAAATATCACGTTCAATTAATGCAGGCTACTCAAAAGTAATTTTCTAATGGTCTGGAATGGATATTGGGAGAATTCCTTTGTTCCCTGTACAGTGAGGCACTGGCCCTTTAAAATAAGACATTTCAATCTAGGCGTGTTTCCTGCTCCCGAAGAGAATCAAGCCCTGCCCGCATTTTACAACGGAGAAATTTGAGGAAAGATTGTATTCTTACACATATAATATCTGTATAATCGCCATAGGATTTATTTAATTGAGTTATTGAGGAAAGGGAACGGAAAATTCTCTCGGGATAGACGCCTTTTAACCAGCCTAGCCAATGAGATAAATGTCAGTCGGTCAAGGTCCAATCTCCAGATGTGCTTTCAACATGTACAGGTTTATTTAATCTCATTTTGAATCTGAGCGGAATCACTTTGTAATTGCGTTAAAGTGTATGCTTTTTATAGCCATCATGGGAAATCTTCGTTTTTGTATTTGAATGGACTTTAACCATGGGGGTTGAAACCAGGAGAGCAGATGGAGTGACTGACGGATGAATTAAAGACCGAAACACTGAAGATCCATGAGGAAACACACGGATAAACACGGAAGGATACCTACAAACAAATCTCGCACGTGAAGGAAGAATTGTACTGAAGCTCTTTGAACATTTAGCATTTAAAAAAATGCTGATAATCGTTCGTATTTCTCCTCCGTTAATCATTTAGTGGACGCAGTTGCGATTCATTTATTTCAGGTTTCATCGGCAAAAGATAAGTTTATTTGCTACCATGTCGGCGGTGATGATAACACGGAAGGTTACTCGAAAATGGGAGAAACTGCCTGGGAAAAACACATTCTGCTGCGATGGACGGGTTATGATGGCACGGCAGAAAGGAGTGTTTTACCTGACGATATTTCTCATCATTGGAACCTGCTCTCTGTTCTTCGCCTTTGAGTAAGTTGGTTTAAATCACTGGTGGTTATTATACTTCATCTACTCGACACATCCCTCTCATAGAATAACAACCGAGGATGTCCACACTGCGAGTAGTTCATTATAATAAGTGCGTTTTAGTTGGTTGCGTGCGGCGCGAAGTGTGGGTGGCATTTGTTTAAGGCCATTAAAAAAAAAATATACATTCTTTTAGTTGATACATTCCTTTAGTGAACCGACAAATATGACGATAGTTGTGCCACCTGCCTGAAAACATAATATTAATATAATAATGTTTGCACATGTGTATCAAATGTAGAGCCGAGAGCTCCTATTGTTTGGGAGTTATAGGCCATTCCTCAGATATGACAGCTGCATTTTGGGGCCACAGTCACATTTCTTTATGCAATGGCTTTATTTGAACAGGCAACTTCCAGTCAATCTCCAGAGAAGCCAGTATTTCAATGGTTAGCACATTTTTGCCTCAGAAATAACTGGGTTAACTGTTTGTAGGCCTACCCCATGTGTTTGACATCGAATTATATGGATTTATGAATAGAATTAAAAAGGAATATTCCAGATTCACAGCATTTGTGGCTCAATGTTGATTACTATGAAAATGAATTTCGGTTTGTCCCTGTTTTCTTAAAAAAAAAAAAAAAGAAAAAAAAGAAAATTAAATTGCATACAACTTAAGACAGAAAAGGTTAGTGAGTGATTATATTGCACTAAAATCATGTTAACATGCATATTGTTTACGTCTTGGGCCTATACTTTTGAAATGCCGAGTATTTGAACGTTTACAGACTGGCCCCATTCATTTGCATTTTAAATAGCTCACTGTGTTTATATATATATATATATATATATATATATATATATATATATATATATATATATATATATATATATATATATATATATATGAGACAAGTCATTTATTATTGTGGTAATCAACATTATGTCACATGCTATCGATTGAGCATAACTTGTATTTAAACCGGAATATTAATTTGATATTTTAAACCTGACCTCTGGATCTCAAACTGTAACATAACCCTCAATATAAGTTTTACATTGTAGAATGTAGATCTGCTATTACACAGTCTTTAAAATTACATGAGATCTTTCTAGCCTGATGATATAGATGGATTGGAAACAAATAAGACCTTTGTGCTTTTTTTTCAATAAAGCACGTTTTCACACAAATAAATGAAATTCAGAGTAAAACATGTTTGGAAGTGGCTTAGCGTCCATGTTGATAAAACACATCATAAGGTGTGCTGCTGCACTTGGATGTGAGCTCCCATGTGTGGACAATGTTCATAATGCTGATACCCATAATTAGTCCTCATGGGGCAGACATATTAATATAAAGAGTGCAAAAGCATGATTGCAAACTGTATATTACAGGACCATGACGAGCTAAAAGAGGAAGTAGACTTTTTTTTTTTTCCCCATTGAAAAGTGCTCCTCCTATTTCAGTTTTCCTTTGCTTTTGAAGCATTTTCGTTTACCAGCTCTTGAATGTATAATCTTTCATTTGGACTGAATCTGACATTGGGGATCCATGAATACCTTTATCTGAAACCACATGTTTTTGGAAAAATGTAATTGGTTGCAGAAATGCATTTTTGTTAAATAGTACAGTTTTATCAGCTGTATAAAATTGTGGGGATGTGGGATCGTATCTTATGGGATCTCATTATTTCATTTACATTTGTGAACATTTAATATATACATTTATGTGCACTGACTGAACCTTTTTTTAAGTAATGCAGAGATTGCTTAAGAGATATGAATGGTCTTTGGAAGAAACTTGTAACTGTTCTAAGAATGATTAGACATCTTTCTGCTGATCAGTGGTCTTGATGGAAGTGAAACCAAATCATATTGTGAAATGTAAGAATGGATATTTAAAAAAATGTTTCATTGCTAGCACTCAGCTCCTTATTCAGTAATTTACAGGAATTATTGTTTGAGTTTTGTTGTATGCTCACACTACTTTGTCTTCATAGTCCTTTCTGTCCCTGGGGCAGGTGTCCGGCCAATTCATCCCTACATAGAGTTCCAAGTACAAGGCTGATTAGTAGGGCTGGACTTTGTATAGTTCTCTTTAAAGATCTAAGTCTTTTGCTCAGTGATTGTTTACTTGGGATAATCTATTCCTCCTTCCTTCTCCCTCCTTCCACATCACCCCACCCATTCCTTTCCTTATGTGTCTTTGTTTGTCTGTTTTTGGCTGTGATACCACTTTGGGATGTGCATCAATATATAATAATTTGAGGAACTAGGTCTTGCATAACTACTAATTTTTACTAGTAAAAGTAGTCAACTGGTCGGCAGCTCAATGTTTCCCTTATGTAAATGACTCGACATGCACCGTTCAGACATCTTGGCTGTTTTTGTTCCAACGCTGCGTTAAAGTCTGCACAGCTGAGATGATGCGAGTTAGAAATGAAAGTGTTCATATCTTCATTGCCTGATTTGTGCTGCTTGCATTGTCAAATGGTGCATAAAACAGACATGTCTCACTTGCTTATAGTTTCTGTTCGCCTGTAGGTGACACTCAATTTGTTTCAGTGTGGTTTGCAAAAATCTTGGCTTGTATGTAAACATGTTAAATGGTCTCAGACATCAGAACATCTTCGATGTCCGCATCTTCACTAAAGTCTAGTGATCCATGACTAGTTGACACAGACAGAAAGCACAGCAGAACTAATTGATTAGAATCGACTGAATGGAAGAACCTCAGGACGTGCTGTCCCTCCTAATAAAATGGAGAGGACTGTACATCCATTTGTTTTTTTTTTGTGTCCCCCTGTTATGCAAGTGTAAAACTGGAGTTGTGGCAAAATTGTCTCTTTCATAAGGAATTATGATTCTGCTGTTTGTTTTGTTTTTTGTTTTTTTGTTACTGCATAATTCATTTGCTCTGTGAATCACTCACTTAAATGGGCAAACTCTTTATTTAGAACTAACAGGGTCAGTGCATACATTTTTTAATCCTTGGCAATGTCGTGGTACATTACGACAGCTTTATCTGAGTGACAACTGTCTGTAGTGTATATGTAATGTACTTTAAGCACACCTAAGGGGGTATTTAAATTTACTATTTACCTATAAGCAGATTCCAATTACACTTGGCTAAAGATTTTGTCTCCACAAAACATATATAAATCCATTCTTAAATTCCCACACTATACGCTAATAAAATGGAGTCGACTTCTGTGATTATGCTAACGCTGGGCAGCGAATTTAAAAGATGTGCTTTATTATTTAATGCCAAGTAGGGCTTCGCAATATGTCCAAAAATATTAACACAATATTTTTTCATATCGTTCAATATCAGTATTCATCACGTTCAATGCGTATCATGTTTCTTAGACATCAAGAATGAATGTAAATTTTACTTGGAAGTTTACATTTAAACCCCAGAGGGTAAGCTAACTTTAAGGTAGACTCCGTTTAGAAATGATACATAAGGTGTGTGACCTCTTTTTGATGAAACTTTGCCAATTTCATCACCTTCAGCTAACATTTGACTTTACTGAAAGAATTTCTTGTGACGCTGCACACTCCAGCTCAGTAGTTGGCAGTAATGCACCATAAGCTGGATTGCAACCGCAAATTAACATCACCAGAAGAAGAAATACTTTCTTCCCTGTACTATGGATCATTATTTTTTTTTTTTAACTAAATTGTACAAAAATAAACAGCAATTGTGTTGATGTCGGAGCTGCTGTTGTGTTTAGTCAATCGATGTATTGCATGGTTAGTGCTGTCTTGTTTGGTACACTGATATCATATTAGTCGGATAGTTAGCTAGCTGCTATTTTTCCCCTCAGGCTTGTCGTAGGTAAGATATGCCACGATGCGCATCCAGCTGCACTCATTTTCAGTGTTTCCTTTTATTTTCGTCAGTGATCAGCATCAAATAATTTAAGAAAATTGTTATGTATGTCCTACAACATACATCTGTTTCTTTCTTTGTTAATATTTACTGTGCAAAGCAATCCCAATGCAAATACTCTGTAGCAACTGTTCTAGTTTGCATTTTCCCCATGCTGATCTAGTGCTGTTTGGGCGGATTAAAGTTTACATATGTCTCTTGAAAAACAAGATGCATTTACACTTGACTGAGTTTCATCTGGAATGCGTGTCAAACCACTTCCGGAGGTGGCTTGAGTGTTCGTATTTATATCGGTCTCAAATTCGTCTTGGTGGGCATTTACACTTGGTCATTTTCATGATTGGATAGCTGTCCAATCAGTAGAAATGTATGGAGTGACATACTCTCTAAAAGTCCCACAACACAGAGAAGAGCCACTGACGTCAGATCTGGAGTAAAGTTTATTTGTTCTCTTGCAAATCTCTCCTTACTGTGTAATTGTTAACACTATTATTGCATACAAATGTTTTTTTTAATAAGTTTTGCATTGCAAAACGTAAATGAATAAACCAATTATTTGCATTTTTAATGTTTTTCCCAGCATTGGCATGTACTAACTATTCATTCCTTATCAGTTTGACCTTTTTTTTTTTGCTTTAATCTTACATACGCAGACATTCTGGAATGGGTGTGTTTCATAACTAAAACTTTCAAGAGAAAACATTTGCAGTACTTTGAAAACAGTTTACTCTGTATTCATAGCATTTGTGCACTTTTTCTGTGGAGTAAAATTAAGCATTGGTTAGTCCAGTAACATTATCATGCACTAAGTAGTTACCATTGTATATCAATGAAGGACACTATGGCTTTGTTCACACTGTTTTTGTATTTACAATTTTTAGGACTGGCTGTTTGAATTTTCAAGCGATGAAATCTGATTCATTTGTTCTGTCATTGTTGTCAGGTTGCCATAGAAATTACTTGAGTAAGATTTCAAAAGACATATGTGAGAAGTTTTCATTGTGGTAAGAGAGAGGATGGAAAACTGGAAATGTTGCCTTTGCTCATTCATAACATTCCACATGCCACTTGTATATGTGAATTCATACACAGACGTAGACACTACCGTGCTTTGTATATGATATTAAAAACACATTGTGCAAATGACAAAAAACACTTAATCGAAGCTATTGATTTTCATCTGATCTGGTTCACAAAGGCCGTAATTTATTTGGTGTCAAACTCGTCAATTATTAAAAAAAAATCAGATTTTGATGCATGTCTGAACAAAGGATTCAATTTAACATTTCAATTAATAGTAGTATACAAATGAATGAGAGAGGTCATTGCACATAAACCGTACTCTGCATGACAGTTCATGATCCATTAACATGCTTCAAGTATATAATGTTGTCATATTTGTTTGAGACTGGACCCAGTTGTACATGAATAGTCACTATTGATCTATATTCCTTTTCAGCCATTATCCTCCTTTTTATTCTCCTCTTATTTTTCTTTCCGGTGCAGTAGCGGATCTTTGCTTAAAGCTCTATCAGCTTTGTCAGGCATCCCTTCCCCCAGTCTTTCAGTGATCTCCACCTAGAGACCAGATCTATTGATTTTACAAACACAGAGTAAGGCCTTTTCAGACAAAGCCATAAAACTCTGCAGTTGTACTTACTGTTGTCTTAACTGTGGAAAACACTCCTTGTTCTCTGTGGAACTGTGTAAGAAGATAATACACCAAGGAAAAACTGAGAAGGCAAACAGAAGGGTGGGGAGGCTAGAACACAGTAACAGGAGTGGCTTTATGCATGATTTGAACTACAAGCGTTTATTTAATTATCCTTATAAAGCAGATTATGAAAAGTTGTCTTTACAAAATATATTATCCGCAGACACCTTTTTTTCTATTTAGTTTTTATTAAGCAATACATGTGCTGACTATGCATTTTTAGGCACAATACATAGTGTTAATTAAAATGTGTTATGGGGAGTGGTGGTGGGTTAGAGCCTTTGGTCCAAAATATACTTTGGGTGTCCACATTGCAGATCGCTCCACGCACTGTATGTGTAATGCAAACAGCGTCATCAGCTTAGCCGTGCGGCTTGACTGCGCACCACCTAGATCTTATAGACTCACACACATGGTCCTCCACTGTGTGTGTCGCTGATGCATATGGCTGCTATTGACTGTACTAAAAGGGTATCACAAAAAAGTTGTTGTGGGCATGCGTCAAGTGCGTTCGTATTTGGTTGTATTTCAGAATAGTGTACTAGAGGTCAACCGATAAATCAGTTTTGCCAGATAACAGATTTCTGGTTATTGGCAAAAATCCACACCTATAGTTTTTCCCCATTGTGTCAGGTGTTTGAGCGGCTGGGAAGGGTCTGCTGTCTTTATACAGTATGAGAGTGGTATCTAGATGCGAAATAAAAACTAACACTTCACTGATGCCTTGTGGTGTTTGTTTTGACATGTGAGACTACACTCTGCATGTAGCGGAACACTTCAGATGCGTATTTAAAACATCAACAACGAAAGGTATGTATACAGTACACTGTCATATCATTATAAAGTATATAATTTGTTGACTAGATAATGGAATAGTAGCATCAATATGTTTGCCGACAAGGCTGAGGATGCTAACGTTAAAGCGAACCTCAAGTGGTTAGAACAATGTGACACAAATACATGCAAGTCCTACCCAAATGTTTGAACGTCATGATTGTTATAATCTATTACCATCTATTTGCATTAGTTTATATCCAACTGGCCACATTTATGCATTCGTTTGCCCTCACTACTTTATCCTCACTGTAATATGATGACTTCAGATCAATCACATTCTTGTGCTAAAAAAGGCTAGACACAGTGCAACAAATACAGTTTAACAGAAAGCAGGTGTCTCAATATGCTTTTAAAGTGCTTTTTAATTAGACATATTATCTAAAAAAACAGCGCTTCTGCACGAGACACTGAATAAACAAAAACAAAGCGAAACAAAGACGTTCATCTTGCATGCTTTAACATGGAAAACAAATGGATGGTTGCAAAAGCGTTCGGTGTGAACCGCCCGTTACAGTTGCTGGAGGTCTTTGGCCATTGCGTCTTGCTCTCTTATAAGCATTTCTCAGATTAAGCAATGAGTTGTTTAAATGCTTTGTCAGGAAAGATGTTCAACTTTGAAATATGTGTCTTCAGATTCTCGCGTTTGGTTCCAGTCTGTTGTGCTCCGTCTGTTTGAACAGCCCCTGTCCCAGGCTCATAATATGAGCTGCTTCACCACCAAGTTCATCCGAATACCACTGTGGGGGGAGAGGGGGCATCGATGTTGTAGATTTCTGCAGGAAGAACTGGTGCACTTCATAAAATAGATTGTATCATGAGGAAGGAAAATTACGTGGATACATTAAAGCAACATCTCGAGACATCAGCTAGGTTAAAGTTCACATGGTGTTACACTTACACTGATTCCTACTACTCCAGACTCAAGTTTCATAATAACAGCGAAATACCGCATTATATTTTATTCAGTACAATTGTATGTGGAGTAGCAATATTCACAGATAGCAGTTAAAGCTTGGTTGCAAATGTGTCTTCGAACTGGACAGTTACCCCAAGCATGCCTCCAAAGTTGTGGCAAAATGGCTTAAGGATAACAAAGTCAAGGTATTTGAGTGGCCATCTCAAAGCCCTGACCTCAATCCGATTGAAATTTTGTCGGCAGAACTGAAAAGTGTGTGTGAGCAAGGAGGCCTGTAAACCTGACTCCGTTACACCAGTTCTATGTAGAGCAATGGGCCCAAATTCCAGCAACATATTGTGTAAAGCTTGTGGAAGGCTATCCAAAACATTTGACCCAAGTACAAACAATTAAAAGCCAATGCTACCAAATACTAACAATGTGTATGTAAATTTTGGAACCACTGGGAACGTGATAATAGAAATAAAAGCTGAACTAAATCCTTCTCTCTACTATTATTCTGACATTTCACATTCTTAAAGTAAACTAGTGATCCTAACTGACCTAAGACAGGGAATGTTTTCTATGATTAAATGTCAGGAATTGTGAAAAACTGAGTTTAAATGTATTTGGCCAAGGTGTATGTAAACTTCTGACTTTCACTGTATATACATGATAAACACATTGTACAAACTATATAATACACAATAAACATAAATTATGTTATGATCCTTTATTCTCTTGTACTCAAAGTTTCTTTATTTTCAATTTAAATAGTATAATGTCGTGATCATCAAAGCCTAACTTTACGAGATGATTATATACTTTTTCGGTTCTGGCCGTCAGTGCTTCAGACTCATGCTGCAATTTTTTCTTTTTCATAAATATTCAGCGCAGTGTCTGTCCATTTATCTATTTCAATTTGAAAAACCTAAAATAGCAACAACTCAACAGAAGTTTTAGAGAATATTACTCATTGGTACTGGCAAGTATCAGCTGTCTGATTAGATGTCTTGAAAAATGACTCTTCCCAAATTCTTCCACTTTGCAAGGAAAGTATTACCTCTGGAGCAGGTACTAAAAGGGCACCTTATTTGGTTTAGGTTTTAGTTCCATGTCAAACTAGTTCATGTGGTGGAAAATCTAAGTGGACCAGAAATAGTTCAGGAACTAGGAAAATTAGGCTAACATCGGCTAAAACAATGCTTTGGGTTTGGAGCAGAATGATCTGTTTTTGGCCGACCAATAGCAAATGGTGGGAGAGTTTAGGAAACCTATTTGAAAACAGTAAATGTTTTTTCAATTCCATTGGTTGAGACTTCTAGCACAGAAATTACATTCTTCTGCTTTAATATTAGAACTTCTTTTCTCTAGAATTGATTTTTGGGGACAGAGGTCATATCCAGCACTGCCAGTTGGTTAATGTCAGGAAGCTCAGAGCTGTGATAGGAACTAACTTTGGAGCACATCCAGGAGACTTAAAGTCATCAGCAGAGATGTGACACACACACACACACACACACACACACACACAAATTGTTCATGTTTTGCTCTGCTCTTAAACTGCTTTCAGAATAATAAATGGATTTTCCTGCAGCATTCTATTCAAGGATCTTAGCAGTGGAAAGTTTTATCGACCAGCTCTGCTCTGGAGTTTTTTTCTCCTTTTTTATTTTTTCTGATCCCAGAGTTTAAAACTGATCACACTACTTTGACCCATCCCACAGGTAGAATTCCAATGCATTGAAGGCTAAGGTATGCTGAAATCAGAATATGATGCACCAGTGTGATGTGTACAGTTGAACTTTGGACCCAGTACAGAATTGTCTGATTGCTAATTAGTGATTAGCTAATGACAAGCTTGACTATATCTATTGCTAAATCTTAGGTTTAGGGATTTGAACATTTAACTTTACAGCTTTGTATTAAACTTTGGTGTGCAACTCGTCCTGTATTATATGTGCTGTGTACTTGAATTATTATTTGGCTTGTTGAGGAGAGGTGTGCGATTAGTTTTCCAAGTTGTGCCTGGTGGAACATGAAATGGGGGGAAAAATACCTTAGATCTACATTTGGAGGGACCCAAGACATATCTAGAGACTAGAATATCATTGAGAATTGGGCCAGTGTGCAACCACCTAACAAGTACTTGGAACAGCCTAACAACCGCATGGCAATATGCTAAAAACACTTAAGGCCTTAGCAACCACATAGCAATGCCCTGGCAAAGTGGTAGTGAGTTTTCACAGACATGCACCATTTATGTTTTCTTCAGAAGTGTTT
Source organism: Xyrauchen texanus (assembly GCF_025860055.1). NCBI lineage: Eukaryota > Metazoa > Chordata > Actinopteri > Cypriniformes > Catostomidae > Xyrauchen > Xyrauchen texanus. The sequence continues at coordinate 26,500,759 of NC_068294.1, read as the reverse complement.
CTTGCTGCCTCACTATACTATGTTGTGGGATCATAGTATGGTAACAGGCCCCACCCACCAGTGTAAGGAGACAAGCCCACTGAATAGAATGGAGTGGTAAAACCAGTTTTCTGGTATGCTTTGTTGAAGGATTAATTTGACGTGCGAGTATAAAAACCTACAGTGCATTCAGAAAGTATTCAGACCCCATTTTTTTTTTCTCACATTTTGTTATGTTGCAGCCGTATGCTAAAATGCTTTAAATTATAATTTTTTTTCACATCAGTCTACACTCAATACCCCATAATGACAAAGCAACAAACAGATTTTTGATAACTTTCAGATTTATTAAAAAGAAAAAACTGAAGTATCACATTGACATAGGTATTCAAGTGTTGGAAGGTGAACCTTCAGCCCAGTCTGAGGTCCTGAGCACTCTGGACCAGGTTTTAATTAAGGATATGTCTTTATTTTGCTGTATTTTGGTATTGTGCAGGTGATGACCAGTGCCTGGTATCCTCCAAACATGATACTTGGAATTGAGGCCAAACAGTTCAATCTTCATTTCATCAGACCAGAGAATCTTGTTTCTCACTGTCTGAGAGACCTTTAGGTGCTTTTTTTTTTTGTGTGTGTCTTTCACTGAGGAGAGGTTTCCATCTGGCCACACTGCAAATTTGCAAAGTTATCAAAAATCAGTTTTTTGCTTTGTCATTATGGGGTATGGAGTGTAGTGGTCGACCGATATGGGATTTTTAATGGCCGATGCCGATATTGAGAAATCAATCTGGCCGATATGAGGCCGATACAATACATGTGAATACAGTAAATGAGAGACAAAGAATATTGATGAAACTAAATGAACATTTATTGTACATATTTTTAATTGCAAAAACTATATTGCACAAATATTATTTACTAATTAATTAAAATGTAAACAAATGAGGTAAGGTAACACTTCAATAAATAAAGTTTTAGTGCAGCTTCTTGTCTGCTTAAACATTTACAGAAATAAAATGTTTATTAATAAAACGTAAACAAAATGTAAACAAATGCAATGAGGTACTGTAACACTTCAATAAATAAAGTTTTTTTGTGCAATTGAAAGCAGCCTTGTGTTTTTTACAAAGTGCACTTATTTGGTTTACACACACTCAACTATTTTTACAAACAGAAAATGTTAAGACTAAAGTGCTCACAGCATCACCACCAGTCCCTTTAGTTAGTAGTTCCAGTTTAACAGTGGCAAGTTGTAATGCAGGAAACAAAGTTTCTCTGCATTTATTCCAGTGAGCCTGTTCCTCTTCTTCTGATAAATTTCCCCAACCTCACTAAATACTCTCTCACTTGGAACAGTTGATGGCGGAGGACAGAGATATTTCCTTGCCAATGGTGCAAGGAGTCTCAGTCGTGACTCATTCTGTTTCCACCATTCCAGTGATTGACCACTCTTTCGGTCAATAAGTGGCTCCCTGAGGTAAAGATTCAGTTCCTCTGTGATGTTCACTCTCATTTCCAGAGGTGTTTGAGCTCCAAGGATGTTGGCATAAATTTGATCAACAATACCAGTGGGTTCTTCTGCCTCTCTCCTTGGTTGTTTAGGAGGACTTGTTGGTCCTTGGCCTTCTTCCTGTGTGGCAGTGACTTCTGGCTGTGCTGAGGCAGTAGCATGTTCCTCCCCTATCCACTTTTTGGCTTTATCCAGTGTTTCTGCAGCTGTAAACATATGGCCTTTATAACGCGGATCCAGCAGTGTTGCTAACACCAAACATTTGTTGTCTTCTATTTTGGAAAACCTTCTTTCCAAGCTCTGCACCATTGTCTGCCTCAGTGTTTGGATTCCTCGTGTTGTGGGACCTTCTGCTTGAAGAAGCATCTTCAGCACAGCAATACTGGGAATAATGCAAGAGGAAGATGCTTCTGCTTTGCTCATTTCAAGAGTGACTTCCTCAATGGAGCTCAGTGTGTCTACCAGATTTGAAATGATGTCCCATTGATCTGCAGTTGGGCTTGAAATTTTCCCATGTTCCCCTCCATAAACACTCAAAGCAGGCTTCTGCTCCAACATCCTTTGCAACATGTGCAGAGTGGAGTTCCAGCGGGTAGGCACAGCTTGAATGATGCCATTCTTTGGAATGCCAAGCTCTTCTTGTATGGCCCTCAGACGTTGTTTTGCTAACACAGAGTGATTAAAGTGGGTTGCACATGTCCTCAACCTTGCAATTATATCCCCAGCTACTCTCTGGCTACTGATGCCATCATTCACGACAAGCTGCAGCGTATGAGCACAGCAGCTAAAGTCTGGCATTTCTGCAAGTCGCATGCCTTTTACAACATTTGCACCACCATCTCTGAGCACAAGCACAACTCTATCCTTTGAAACATTCCACTGGTCAAGCAGGTCAAGGAACATCTGACTGATATAATCTCCAGTATGAGAGCCAAACATGGCCCTTACATTCAAGATAACTTGTCTCCTTTCCCAGTTCTTGTCAATAAAATGGCAGGTGAGGCTCATCAGCGATTCAGCTTCTCCAGACCAACAGTCTGTGGTGAAAGCTAAATGGGATCCAGCATTCTCAGGTGCAATCAAAGTTTTGATCTTATCTGTTGCTTTTTTGTGCACACTGTCAAGCATGTCCGTGCGGTAGTATTTTTCACTTTTTAGGGTGTACCTTGGCTCAGCCACACCCAACAACCGTTTAAAGCCAACATCTGAAACTACTGTAAAAGGCTGATTGTCAGTGGCAATCATCTCTGTTATTAATGTGTCAATAGCTTTTGACCTAGGATCAGAGTTTTGCCATTTTCTTTGCGTGTCAAAAATGTGTGTGAGTGTTGTCTGGACTTTGCTCACTGAGGCAGAGCTTGAAGCAGCATCTCTTTTCTTCTGTGCTTCTTCATGCACAGATGCATGGCGAGACTTTAGGTGACTCCACATGTTTGTGGTATTTTTTTTCTTCCCTGTTGCAGCTCCCATTTTCACCACGTCACTGCAAATATTGCACTTTGCATTCCCTGGTGTTGTCTCTGTAAAGTATTCCCACAGGGGATTTGTTTTCTGTCCAGCCATCTAGCAGAATGAAACACACACACACACACACACACACACACACACACACACACACACACACACACACACACAAAAACATTTTAGATTAAATTATTAAATGTCACATAAATAATTACTGCTGCTTACTGCAGGTTACAAATAACATTTATCATTAATTAACCAATCTAAACAATATTCATAAATTAATGACAAAATAGTATGTGCAATTCCAATTCCATCTCATAAATATACATTTATTTACACTATTAAGTTTAAACAGGTTCTTTACTTTAAGTGTATTTAAATGCTGCTGTTCCTAGAATCTTTAGTTTCAGTTTCTGTGTTAGCACCCCCCCACCTACACAATGGTTGTCTATGTGCACTGGAACAATCATTCATAAAACGCATTAAACTTTAGTTTACAAAGACGTGAAACTCACCGAGTGGTCTGGGGTGTTCACTGATATGCTCATACAAAAATCGCTGCAAAAGATGCTTTCCAACAGGTTTTAACGTAGTTTTTGTACCAAGTCAAGTCAATGGAGTCGGACAAAAACTACGATAAAACCTGTTGGAAAGCATCTTTTGCAGCGATTTTTGTATGAGCATATCAGTGAACACCCCAGCCACTCGGTGAGTTTCACGTCTTTGTAAACACAGAAACCGAAAATTCTCGGAACAGCAGCATTTGTCCAAATTCCAATCTTAACCGTTCTATTTCATCAGAAACGATCTTAAAACAGGGCTTTAAGTGTAAAATACCGAACTAACCCTTTAAATAATAATGATTTATGTCTGTTTAGTTTTGCTTGTTTGTTTCTTTGAAACTTTGTAAGCCGTCACATGTATTTGCATGCTCGATTATCATCAAATCCGACCGGAACATATGAAAAGGTATACTACACACAATATTACGCCAATCATGGATAATTAAATACAGCAGACAGAGATAGTGAATAACTTAATTCCGATTAAGGAATATTTTTTTTCTCAAACGTATTATTACTTACCAGACAGTGTTCTCTTCTCATCCACCTCACGCGATCACTGATCCGTAGGGCACGCGACCCAGCTTTTCAGTCCGTGGGAAAACAGCGTCTAGTTTAAACGTAATCGAGAACAGCGCGCGCGCATCTGAGGAACAGCCAGTCACGGGATTTTTGACTGTTTGTGAGGTTAAATGTTTTCTGTTTTGTTTAAATTTATTTGTCACATCTGTGACCCCCACTGGAGCTACCGCTGGGCTGCGGATCTGACATATCACAGTACTGTTTGAATAGACTTCGCTGCACACCGGAGCAGTGTTGCCAACTATTTTCAATGGAAAGTAGCTAGTAGTGATGTGTCGTTCATGAACGATTCGTTCATTTTGAACGAATCTTTAATTTGACTCGGGACTACCGAGTTGTCTCAGAGAGTGATTCGTTCATTTTGTGTTGACCGCGCATGCGCGCAACATCGCATAAGGTACATGAAGTCATAAATGATTAGTTCATCTTTCGCGAGTCTTCGGGTTCGGCCGGGTCCGAGTCTTTCGTTCTTCCTGTCAGTCCCATAGAGACTATGCTGTCAGTACCGGAAAGAGAAATGATTAGTTCGTCTCTTCGGTTTCGAGTCGTTCGTTCTTCAAGTCAGACTCACAAACCCATAGCACTTAGTGTCGGTACTGTCGGTACTGTAGCCTACTTCAGTTTATAATAACGGTTATCTCCCCTAAACCGTGCTCATACTGTTTTTATATAAGTATATAGCCGAATGTCCAGTAAAACGGTTCTGAATTACATATTTTCTGTTAGACAACGGAACGGAACTTAGCTAACGTTACATGTTTATGAGTTTGAAGAAGGTTTATTGTTGTGTTTGGATAAGTAAAATGTATAGAGTCTGTAAATATACGATCTGAAGTCGGAGTGTTCAGAAACCGAACCGGAATGAACTGATTAGTAGTGAATATAAGCGCATGCCAAGAAAAAACGGTCAAATTAAATGTTTTGAAATAAAACAAAGGAGAAGGCAGCTGCTATGTGATCACTGATTGGTTCCTGCTAACACAGCGTGCACATGCGCAGCTCATTCATGTCTATGTCCGCTGGCGTGCAGTCAAAGGAATGTGCTGCTCCTCTCAGCCGCTCACTGAACAGAGCAGACGCTAGCGGGAAGTAAGACCTCACGCTTGCAGTACTGGCGATATTTGGAATTTGGAAAGTTGCTAGGGTTTGTCCAAAAAGTCGCTAGATTTGTCGCTAGTCGCTTTTTTGAAAAAAATGTCGCTAAAGGGGTCTGAAAAGTCGCTAAAAATAGCAACAAAGTCGCTAAGTTGGCAACAATGCACCGGAGTGTTTTTGTGTGTAACACAATGTAGCGTCAAGTTAGAAAGCGAATGCTGATTGGTCATTTACTGTGTCTGTCAGATGTCTGCTTCACTTCTGAGTGGCTTGTCTTACGGTGCTGGGCGGAGCAGAGCGAGCATATTCAGTTCATTCATGCTCGCTCTGCTCGCGCCAGTGGAAAAAAGCGCTAATGCACTGTCACAGACTGTTTTGAAATATATCGGCCAAATGGAAATATTTATCGGCCGATGCCGATATCTAAAAAATTCCCAATATCGGCCGATATATCGGCCTCGGCGATATATCGGTCGACCACTAATGGAGTGTAGATTGATGTAAAAAATTATGTAAAGCAGTTTAGAATAAGGCTGCAACATAACAAAATGTGAAAAACAAATGGAGTCCGAATACTTTCTGATTGCACTGTATATCGTCAGGAATGCTTGAGGCTTGAAAGAACCCTATCTCTGTTTTACTTCTCAACAAACAGATGTGATATAACTTTTCTTAATGGCGGGACTCATGATTTTGCCTTCCAGACTATGAAATGTGCAAAATCCCATAGACTTGAAATGAAGGAGTCACCCAAGACAGAATATTACAGAGACTTGGGGATGGGCTCTCTTTTGTCTTGGGCCTGTAAGCAATCACCTTGTACACTCTAGCAACTACCTTGTGGTGCCCCAGCCACCGTATAAGAAGAGCGGTTTCCAAAATGACAGACTGTAAATTTATGCCCATCTAGTGTATGAATTTTCAAAGTGTAAAGTTATCTCAAATGGAACATTGTTTCTTACTACATTTTCCTGTTAACGGAAGTAGGACTGAAACGATTAATTGACAACGTCAACAATAAAAAATTGTCGACAAAAATGTTAATTGTCGAATAGTCGTCTGATTTCATTTAACACAACATGAACTTTTTGAAATGCTAATGATGATGCGGGAGAGCAGCACTTCAGCTCACACTTGGTTGAGGAGAGGAAGAAAGAACAGCTCACAGTCCAGATGCACTACAAACTTTCCAAACAGATTAAGGTGATTTAGATCGCAGATTATTATAATACAAAAATGCTAAATAAGTAAATACAGAAGCAGTGACTTCATGAAATAAAGCAGAGCCATACGTGGTGTTCCGCTTGAGCAAAACTTGCCTGTCAGAGTATCTAAAAAGGAAACACTGCACAGTTATATACATTTATTTAATGCATCCTTGATTCAACTTCAAATAATAAGGGAACAGGCTGTATAAATAAGCACAAACTCAGCAGAAGCTGGCATTTGTCTGTGTGGTCAGTCGCGTGAAAAACCGAGAGCGTTTCAAACTTCTCCCGGCTGATACACTGTTCGCGCGGAGATGCTCATCTCTGGCACACACTTGCTGCAGCTAGATTTTGTTTATAGTGAATTATAATATAAGTGTCACTGTGTGTCTCTTATGGTGAAGATACACACTTGTTTTTTGTGAGTTAAAGATGGAGCGAAATCAAGTGAACAGAAAGGCGAGAGGGTGTATTCTTGGCCCCATTATACAATGCAAAATATACTACCTTATTAAAATTAATTAAATATTAAATATTTAAATATTTTAGAATATTGAAAAATACATTTACCTGAGAAACAACATATACCGGTAAGATGCTTTTGAGCAAATATCTTGAATAAGAGTATATTATTTTCTTTACTGCTCTGGCAAAATTATGAAAAAAAAAAAAAATGTGAAAAAAACCACTTATCAAAATACACTTATATTTAAGATGCATTATCTTAAAGTAAGTCTAAATATCTCATATGTTGCTTCTCAAGTAAATGTATCTTGTTTTAAGGATTTTTAGACAATTCTAAATGGAAACAAGACAAAAACACTTGATAACAATAGGATTGTTTGCAGTGAATTTTTTTTAATGAATTAAACAATAAAAATCCAAGTGTATTAGACAACCTCAGTCCAAAACTGATATTTCAAATGACATGCATATTGTGGCATGAGTGATTTTAAAGCATTCAATTCATATGTGTAAAGGGCTGTCTTCACTAAAGTTTTGGTAATTGCCCCATTACCATTAATTCCAATAGTTTTGTCAGGCCCCGTCCCATCCATGAGTGCATGTAGTGTCCAACATTCCACACTGCAAAAAATACATCATCTAAATTCACTACTAAGAACTTGTTAGCAATCGTAGAGCAACCATCCACAACACACTAGCATCATGGTGGCAGTTTTAGCACAGGCATACTCCACACTTATATTTTCTTCAAAAAAATCTAGTTCTATTTTAATGTTAGGGCTAGTGAAGTGGATTGTATTTTGGGCCTCTTCATGTACAGAATGTTAAACGTAGCAAATTTCCCCCTGAGATTGTATGCACTGTCCCTGTGATGTACCATTATAGTGTTGTAAAAGCTATACATGACCTTCATATAACTGGTCTACATCGCAGGAGAGAGTGGAGAAGGAGAGCCAGGGCGACCCTATTAATAGCTCAATGCAGTGGTCTGTGGAATCCGACAATCTGCTGCAGGCCAAGCACAGGGAGGCACTTTTACTGGACCCAAGTCATCCGCAATTTATGGGAAAAGCCAAATTAATCTCTACATGGCTGTCTGCCGGCAGGAATGGAGAAAGCACAGTAGTTCATAGTAAACATCGTGCCTGGCTGCTTCATTGTTGGGAAAAAGCCTTTATGGGAACCAGATAATTATTAGTCACCCTCTTCATCAATGACCTCCCCTTTTGTGATCAGGATGAAAGATGAAAAAAATGGCCAACAACTGCTTTTATCAAAAACAAACTGAAATGGTTTTATGTTGGACGTAGAAAATGTAGCCTGAAAAGAAGAATGGCAATCCAACTATGATTGTATAATGTATGTTTTTTGTTTTTGTTAAATTCTTGATTTATTTATCATTGTTATATTGATTTTGGCCCTGCGATGGACTGGCGACCTGTCCAGGGTGTCCCCCGCCTTTCGCCCAGTGTTAGCTGGGATAGGCTCCAGCCCCCCGCGACCCTGTACACAGGATAAGCGGTTGACGATGGATGGATGGATGGATGGATATTGAGTTTGTAAAATGAATGTCTGAAACTGTTTCGATAAAAAAACACGAGAACACTTGAGAAGTGGCATATGCACTTTATTTACATTTAGCATTTTTATGTTAAAACTGATGGTAGCAAATATGAATGTTTACATTCAATTGAATAATACGATTTATGCAAGAATGGTTTACTAAAAATTTACATCGTTATACATTGCTTGTGTTCCATGAATGAGGCCCATTGACTGTTTCCAAAGACGCCCCTGTCTACCATTGTTCAAAAACAAACAGACTGAATTTGAGTGGCATATTGCCATGCTTCTATTACTATTTTTGCCATAGACAGACATGGCAGAAGTAGTAGGAGTAGCATGGCATTCCAAACTCACCCATAGTCCTGTTCTGAACTCGCACTATTGATTGAACCAATGTTGCTAGGTTGGGCATTCAAATAAACAGATTGCAATTTCGTTTAGTGCGTCTAGTGGCACAGAAATTACACATTTTAAATGAAAACTAAACATTTATTTCTGTTTAAGTTGACATGCCTATGTAATCACTGTGCTTTTATTTCCATGTTTACCTTGCTCTGCTTTTTAACCCATATTGCTTTTCATTTGTCCATTACAGGTGCCCATATCTTGCAGTGCACCTCTCTCCTGCCATCCCTGTTTTTGCAGTGTTGCTCTTCCTCTTTGTAATGGCCATGCTGCTCAGAACCAGCTTCAGTGATCCAGGGGTGCTGCCACGGGCACTGCTGGAGGAGGCCAATTTCATTGAGATGGAGATTGGTAAGAGTTTACCTGACTTCAGGAAATGGGATTTGCCATAGTTTGTACCATCAGGGCTACCTGCGGGTGTTTTAACCCAGTGAAGGGAATAACATGAATAGTGTAGCAGGCTTGTTGTGTAAGTGGGACGGTGTTAGCCCAGCTTTGCTCATTTATTTATGGTATTGTTGTGCTTTGAGATTTGAAGAGGGTGGGTGCATTCATCCATGAGTGTGGGACATGTGGGAGACCTTGTGTTGTTCTTGACTTCCTCTCAAGGTTGAATGGGCTGTATTTAATGGCTAACTTGCCATCTGGTAAAATCTGGAGTTTTGATATGTTGTTTTACTGTTTTATGATAATAACAGTTATTGAAGGACAATTTAACTAGGGTACTAAAGGAGGCATTTTGTCTTGTAACACTGAGCTACATTTCATTTTATGATGTGCATTAAAGAAGAGTGTCTCAAATGGGGGCTCAAAAACCCCTCAATGTTTGTGATGGAATTACTGTAAAGGGGTTTTGTAACGTAGTGACAGAAATGCTAAAGCCGAATTAAATAAGGTAAAAATGTAACAAAACAAAAAACTTAGAACACTTTCTGAAAATGATTCAATTAGTTGTTCTAATAGTTTGTGGCAAAAAAAATAAAATAAAACTGCATAGTTACATAAAAGCTGTCTATGTGACTCATGCACTTTATAAAAACAATTTCTGATGCTATATGTTCGTTACATTTCTTGAGACAAAAATTTATAATTATTCATGGCAAACCTTCCACCATAGCTCTCAAATTTAACTTGCACATGTATATATTCAAACATCAATATACGTTGCAGCAGTTGTGACGCCACTAGCCTTGTTTCCACTGTCGGGCCAAATTAGGGTGTGCTATGGGGCTTTTCCACTGCACGGTACAACTCGACTCTACTCTGCTTGCTTTTTTGGGGTTTTCCACTGTGGATAGTACCTGGTACCTGATACTTTTTTTAGTATCACCTCGGTCGAGGTTCCAAGCGAGCCGAGCCGATACTAAATGTGACGTCAAAATCCTGCAGATCACTGATTGGTCAGGGAGAATCATCACTACCAGCTTCACTGGATTTCCGACACACGACATCAACCCGCTAGTTTTAAAGTTAGCAACAGTGATAACTGTATCATTTATTCATGCGACTTTCGAATTGTGAAAAAAGAAATTGCTGGGCGCACAACCACGCTGTTGTCCATAAACGAGGTGCAGACAGTCCACTCAATAGCGTAAATGAAAGTCTCTCAAGAAGTGTCTCAGCTGTTGGCCGCACATGGCTACCATCGGTCCTACCAGCAGTGTAGGGAACAGTTAAAAAAAAAACCTTAAAAGTGACTACAGAACCATCATGGAAAAGTGGAAGTGGTTTGACCAAATGGATGCTATCTAAACTGGCGAGCAATGGGAGGGAGAGTGCCCTGGACTCAGCCACAATGGATGATGGTGCATTTTGTTACGTTAACTCTATACTCTGCTTGAAAGCTTCACTTTATTTAGTTGACCAGCTACTGGAAGCTTGCTTCTAAAACAACCAGGCCAATTTAACTGTAACACTTGTGTAAAATTACCATGCAACAACTGCTTTGTGCAGCACAATGAGCTAGTAGCTAACAGTTAGCAGTTGTGTTATTGTTTTGGTCAGTTTGTGTCATGTTTAAGATGATGTCATGGCAGTAGAGGCGGCGCAAATATGACGATCATCCTATAATCCCACCCACATTGAGGGGCACTAAACTGCAGTGGAAATGCAAGCTCAGAAAAGGATAGTGAGTAGAGTTGAGGCGAGTCGAACCGTTATGTGTAGTGGAAAAGTGCCACTAGTGTGTACCATGGCCGGTTGCGTTCTCACTGTCATTTTGGGGCTTTTATCATGCCTCCTCGGGGCTTCTTCAGCCAAGTGCCTTTGGCCTGCTGATTACTCTTTGGCCAACGAAGGCCAGCTGTGGATTGAGGTGGGGTCAATGTCAATGCCAGAGTTTTGCTGAGTCAGGTCAGAGGTTTCAGCACCAAGATACTAATTTCCCATTTTTTCATATCTAGCTACCAGCTTACCTCAACAGATCAGTGGAGAATAGACAATAGTCAGTACTGGCCAGTAGACAGGGCCCTGAATATGTTGGTTGATGAAAATGTAGATCAACGGCTTCTGCCAAAACGAAGATGTGATTTGTTTATTGTAGAACTTGCCAAGTTCTGTTTCCAGTGCACAACGGTACAGGTTTGGGGGAAAAATAAAATTGCGTGCACAGAACAAACTGGTTTTAATTTCAAGGGCTAGCTTGTCTCCAGAGTTTGTGACATTGGCAGGGCAGAGCATTAAGTGCGGGTTTTAGGGCAACGCTGCAAGGCCATTGTCCCAATGGTGGGAATGCGGATTGATTTTGGTCTCACGGCTTGAGGTCCGAGGCTATTTGGCACGGCTGAGCAGTGGAAAGCCCTGGCTTGCACTGGCCTGAGGGTGGAATAGAGGCTATTAAAACCAAGAAAGATTGGTTCTCAAGGGTCTCATAACCAATTATGTTGCATTAATTTTGAATATGTGGTGCAAATAAGATTTGAGGCCTACAAGGCCAATATTAGCCTTTCACCGATACATCGTTATCGGCGTATATGTTTGCCAAAATGCGCAGCTATGAAAACCTTTTTTCAGAATATATAATGCAGAAAACAATGCTTTAGAATTGGTGTCATTACGTAGTTTGTCCAGCAGAGTGCACTCTGACTCAATTGTTTTCTGAGCTGATGGTGGGTCTGCAGGCAGGGCGGAGTTGAGTTGCAGAGTTGAGTGATGTCTTCTCAGTAAGTTGCTAACTAGTTTGTGAAATACATACTGGAAAGTTAATAAAAAAATGACGCCATAATTTTCCCTTTTCAATATAACTAATTTAACGTTAACCCTGTCCCTGACAACCATGCCACTCATGTCTGCTTGCTGTTAGCCAGCTATAGTTTGTCAGTGCAGTAAGTAATTTAGCAGATTAAAAGGTATGCATCAGAGCATCTTTTTGCAGCTCAGCAGACAACAGTGCGGTGGTGGATTGTGTCTGTTGAGTGTTGATTTCACGCTACGCTGTTACCTAGTTGGTGAGATATAATGCTGGTCCATAGTTTACTCTCCGTGACAACGAGCGTATAGCTAACTAGCTAACCACGCAACTACTTTTAATGCTTGTCAGCTGAGTGGAAGTTAATGTGCAAACATGTATTTACCAAACTGTTTTCTTCAGGATTCACAGTTTCACACTTCAACCGAACAATTCCAGTTGTAGCATTTAGAAAATGTAATATTTAAAAGTCGTTGAAAGTTTCCCCTGAACTTGTATAACAGAATATGGTGTAACACCACTGGTGTAAATGCTTCTTTTTTACAACCTTCCCATTATTGACTGGCAGTATTAAAATAGTCAGCATTTGACTAAACAGTGGAGTTGTGGTGGTGTAGTGGGCTAAAGAACTAAACTGTTAAGCAGAAGTTTGTTGGTTCGATCCCCACAGCCACCACCATTGTGTCCTTGAGCAAGGCACTTAACTCCAGGTTGTTCCGGGGGGATTGCCCCTGTAATAAGGGCTGTGTAAGTCGCTTTGGATAAAAGGCGTCTGCCAAATGCATAAATATAAACAGTACTACTGGTGTTTATTTGCTATTTTTTATTTATTCTTTATTTTAATGGTCAGCATTTGTCTGATACTAAAGAGTACTGATGTTTATTTAGCTATTTATTCATTTTATTTTAATGGCAGTGGTCAAGCTTTTTCTTTCAATACGTTAGACTTAAGGTGCTCCCGGTTTGAGTCCAACCCACAGTGTTTCCCAATCCCAAATTCTGCCTCCCACTACGGTCCTATCTTTTAAAGGTATATAAAGTCCATAAAATGTAAAAAACAAAATTGGTAACCTCCACATGGTTGAAAAGGGGACACACCCACACAATACCAAATGTTAACTCCCTTGAACAGAAAGCAATATTATGACTATTCTGAAGGAAGGTTTTCTGCAGGGGTGTTTGGCAACAGCTATTTCAAATCTAAGAATGTTTCACTTGAAACATTTGTCTGTTAAAAACATTATTCTTTTAAAATAGCAAGGATTTGTTTTTTGTTTTTTTTTACATGAAAAGCATTCACTCTAGAATAGTGAAAGAAAAAGCCTTATACTTTTGACATCCTCATCCTCATTGAGAGAAGTGATTTTGCAATAATTAGTTTCTGTAGGGATATAAATACACACTTAGCCTGCAGCAAACATAACTCTTTTCCGTGGCGTGGAAAAAATACATAAGTAAAAGTGAAAATAGGGTATTTATAGGTGATTATTTTGTCGCAAAAGCATTCACTGTATCAACGCAGAACCTCCTGAACGCAACTCCTTCAAGGAGTGCCATCAAACCAGCCAATGAGATTTCCGCTGAGTGGCTTGAGAAATAATTTTCCAATTTTGTGTGCCATGTGCATCAGATGGTTAAGAGTACTGACTGTCTGAGGCCGAGACTAGCTTTTTGCTAACTGCCTTTGTGAATGTTATAAAGGATAGTTTAATTGCATCAAACTAACTTGAATAGATTAACTTGATGAGCTGCTCTCATTTTGATCATTTTAATTTTAATCAATAGTTTGTGTGGTTCTGGCTCACTTGTTCCTGTGGAAATGCCTGCTGCAGTTCAGTCACCAAACGTTCCATGTACTGAGTATAAGATTTCAACTACAGTAAAGATGAGCTCTGTTCCCTTCATGTCGCCTCTCTCCACCTTCCTATTTCTCCATTTTTTTTTTCTGTCCTCTCTCTTCCTTTCATCTATTTTCCCTCCCATTATCATTTAAATTAGAGCACCGCTGTTATACATCAGCACCACTACTAACGCTCAGATGTGCCGAGGGGTGGTGCGGCATTTATTATTGCTGAGGTTTACTATGCCAGAACATAATTTTCTCTAATAGTCCTCCTGATAAACCAGAGTATTCTCTGATGTCATTAAACTGTCATGGAACATCATAAGTGGCTGAGTTGGAATGTTCTGCATAGGCAGCAACCCTGCGTGCCAAACAATTGCGCCTATGATGCTTTAAATGGCTTAAAACTAAATCTTTGTAATTTCGGTTTATTCTGAGTAAACCTGTATTTTTATTCCAGATCAGAAGTTCCACAGCCTCATTTCCAAATGGTAAGTAACCGGTTAGAAAAAAATAAAAGAATGGTTAATAACATTATTTTTTAAATGACAGTACTCTGCACTAAGGGGTGGGGGATATACCATTTGCAGTGTTTACAGATCTTGTAAGAAAAACAAGCAACCTGGTCTGGAAAAACAAACCCAAAATAAGCCACTTTCCTCCCCAATATAAGAAAAAATTATCCACAACGGGCAATTAGGCAAAGAAATGTGTGATGCAGCAGTTTCCTTCAGGATCAAGGGATGTAGTTACAAAAATGTACTGTGATAATCCCTTTGGCCTTTGGTTTCATGAAAAAATTATTGGAACAAAATTAACTAGTTAAAACCGTTAACCAGTATTTAAAAATTTGGTTTTCACTCCGTAACAATTGAAGATCACTTTGTTCTTGTTTTCGGTTATGTTCTGCAAAAAGCTTTTGGTTTTCGCTTCTTGAACTGTTTTTAATCCCTGGCCTTAAAATGCTGCTTCAATAGGCTACATTTACGTGCACCCTCATAATGCGATTTAAGGTAATACAGCGATTTTAAACTATAGCTCATGTAAATAAACTATTGCGATTTTGTCAAATTGCGATTTATGCTTAAAATCAGAGTAATGATAACCGCAGTAAGATATTTGAAGTACTCCTATTTTAATCACTTTATACTGGCATATAAAAGCTTTTATCGCATTTCCTCCATTCTGACCCAAGTGCTCCTGCACCAGTGCTGCAGATGGATCATGATCCACTCACGCACAATTTTGAAAACATTGTGAAAAAGAAAAAGCAGCTCGCTCTTTTCGGCTTCATGTAAAACGGCAGTTCCATATACCATTTTCCAGCAGTGGTGCTCCCCCATCTACAGCTCCATGGCAAAAGAAAAACATTTCCTGAGTTGTGAATGTCCGTTTGCAGTCTGAATTGAATGTTGGGAAGATAAAAAGACCATATGCTGCAAAATAATGGGAAGGAAACACATCTTTTGAAATGAGTTTGTGCTTGCGGGCTAAACACAACAACAGCCATCGCATGTATGCCGATTCTCACAAAACAAATGACTCTTGTGAACCAATTGTTTTTAGTGAATCAACAGACACAGCAACCAGTGTAGTCTGACAATCAAATGACTCTTATGAACTGATTTTTTTTTTTTTGTGAATCAAAACATACAGCGCATCCAGTATGATCTGGATTAAAAATACAGGTATACTCAGAATGTCTCTTATGAAGAGGTTATTTTAATAAATAGGACTCACAAACTGACTGACTAAATTTTCCTTATGCTAAGCTGTATTTAAAGAGACATGTTTGCAACAAGTTGTTTTTTGTAATAAATATTCATTTATAAAAAATGCATTAAAACATCACATTTCACTTCAGAGTAATGCCAAGTAGCATGTAAACTGGACTGAAGCGGTTGGCCCAAAATATGTAACCATCTTAATCAAATGATTCCTTATACTCTGATTATTGCAATAATAAACATAGCCATAGTCAGCTCACTAGGTTTTGGAACCGAGCAATTGACACTGATCTGCAACTCTGTCTAAAAAAAGAGCCATTATGGTTGAGTAATGCAGCAAGGCATAGATTGATTTTTCTATACAAATTTCCTTTTCCGCCTCTGCCCTGTTTCAATATCCCAGCTTTAGTATGCTATTTTTTGATTAATGTATGTGTGGCTGAAAAGTGGTTGATGCTGGATTTAAATGCGAGTATAGATGTGCCATTTTAGCCAACCCAGGCATGTGGATTAAGAGACACCTGTGTGGTTCGGCCCTGTGTGCCTTTTGAACACATGCTAATGCTACCATCTCTCTGGAGTACTAAAGTGCAGAGGCAGACAATGTAAGGAAATTTGTTTTTTTCCACAGCATGATGAAATTAGAAACTTGTGTTTTAAAGAAACACCTTGACTAAAAAAGCAGCTATCAGAGGCTGTGAAAGTGAGTCATTTTGAGAAACGAATAAAGAAGAGGATATAGTAAAGACTAATTGCCCATATCAGCATTTTATGACTGTTATATTTGTGCAACCAAATTCAAATAGACAAAAAAAGGTAAGGAGTTAAAAGAGTTCATTAAATATTTAGGTGATAACAACTGGCTAGCCACTGGTTTGGCATTTTCTGAAGGACCTTCCTGGACTTGCAAGGTAGCAAAAGATTTGGGTTTTAGGTAAGTTTTAAGGTAGTTCTAGTAAAGCTTAGGTTTTATAGGCTTTGGTTCTGCACACATGTGCATGACAATCAACACTGTCACTATGCAAAATGCAAAGAAGACAAAATTAATCATAATTCAGTATGCAAATATTACGATAATGTCATCGCTGACACATTTTGAAAGCTGACCATTCTATCATTGTAAGTAAATGGGAGATATTCAAACTTAACCTTACTCCATAGTACACCAAAGGCTGAAATGTTCTGATAAACAAAGTTTGGATGGAATTTTTACACTTGCAGATTTAAGCCTAATTAATTGCAGCAGTTTTTAATATTTAGGTTTGGGGTTTAGAACAAACCAGAATCTTTTAGGAATATCAATACTGTGGTGCCTTTCAAGCACTGTATTTTATTCCCATCTAGAATGTCTTAAAGAATTTGAGCACATATGCATATTTGCAATTTTTAGGGGGTAAGAGGGAGGCCTCACTGCAAGTATTTTTCTAAGAAATTCCTTTTATAGTCTGTATTTAAGTATTAGACTGGAAAGAAATCAAAACAGGTTGCCAGTTGCCATGCTGACTGGTTCTACCCTTCTCTTCCAGAGGCAGCCAATGGGAATGTACTGGCCGGACAGCGGCCTCCCCCCCGGATCAAGAATGTGCAAATCAACAATCAGATCGTCAAGCTGAAGTACTGCTACACCTGCAAGATCTTCAGGCCCCCTCGTGCTTCCCACTGCAGCATCTGCGACAACTGTGTGGGTGAGTGTGAGTCCACCTGGAGCTCAGGGAAGACTCGTTGTGCATTCACCTGTACAATTTTTCTGCATTTAAGTTGAGGGCCAGTAAGCAACCACCCAGAACACTATACAAACCATATAGCAACCATCAAGAACACACCAGCAACAACATAGCAGCATGCTAAAAATACTCAGAAGACCTTAGCAACTGCATGGCAATGCCCTGGCAAAAACCTACAACACCCTTGTATGGTGGCGGAGAGTGTAGCATGGGCAAGCACCACTGCCATTTATTTTTATTTTTATTTTTTTTTTAAATGTCAAAATCTAGTTGATGTTTACGGTTAGTTGTTTTGTAGAACTGTTAAAGTTTTTCTCAATTTTCTTCTCATTTCTATACATATGGTTAATTGGAGGTTTGTGGTGTTATTGATTCAAATTTGTATTGGTTTTGGATCCATAAGAATAATGACCTTTGACATGGTTGCTTATGTGTGCCATTTGATACTCTTGTATAATAGTGAATTGATGAGAGATGAGTCAGACAGCCGCCAGCATCACACACACACACACACACACACACACACACACACACACACACACACACACTACAAGGTTAGCGAGATACATATGCTGATATTAGAGAGCTCACTGAGGCCTTGGCTTGCACGGTCATCCTGAACACAGGACCGCTTGTTTGGGCAGCCCTCACCTGCTGTAGATGGCCTGCCACACACACATGCTGACCCCCCCCTCCGCCCCACAATCTGTAGTTTAGTATACCATCTTCCTCTTAGCAGTAAAAAATATCTACCTGTTTGTGCCAAATAGATCCATACTCCAATTAGGGGCTTCTGTATATCGAATGTTCATGAAATATAATGTATTCTCAATTATTTTGCTGGCAGTATACTGTAACATTATGCAACATTTGGAATTTTGCGATGATTTTTAATGCACTTTTTATTTGGCAATTAGGTTTCCTAAACAGCATGACATTAGACTTGTGACTCGCAAATATGAGAGCATCAGGTAGAAAAAATTTGCTATGTGGCATTTTCAATCTATTAAAATGGTTTTGCTAAAACATATATAAGTAAATATTGCTGTTTGATATGACTGTATTGTTATATTGGTGTATATAAATGGAAATTATTCAATAGTATTCTTTTATTGTGTTCATTAAGTAAAAAACATTGTGACATTGTTAAAATATGACTATTATTTTTAACTAGATTTTTACTGTATTTTACTTCTTGCATTAAACATTTTTAATTTACTTGGCAACAATGGTTGTTGTTGATGTTTCCTCTATATAGACATAGATATACATCAATCAGCCACAACATTAAAACCACCTGCATTATATTGTGTAGGTCCCCATCGTGCTGCCAAAACAGTGCCAAGCCACATCTCAGAATGGCATGCTGGGATGCTATTCTTCTTTCGACAATTGGACCGTAGACTTTGTCAGTTCGAACAAGTCTGGCCAATATCTGTTAACCTCTCACATCAACAAGACTTTTCCATCCTAAGAACTGCCGCTCACTGGATGTTTTTTGTTTTTGGCACCATTCTGAGAAAATGTTGTGCATGAAAATCCCAGGAGATCAGCAGTTAGAGAAATACTCAAACTAGCCCATCTGGCGTCAACAATCATGCCATGGTTCAAATCATTGAGATCACATTTTCCCCATTCTGATGGTTGATGTGAACATTAACTTTAGCTTCTGACCCGTATCTGCATGATTATATACACTGCGCTGCTGCTACACAATTGGCTGATTAGATAATCGCATGGATGATTGTTGGTGCCTGACAGGCTGGTTTGAGTATTTCTGTAACTTCTGATCTCCTGGGTTTTCATGCACAACAGTCTCTAGAATTTACTCCAGAATGTTGCCAAAAACAAAAAACATCCAGTGAGCGGCAGTTCCAAGGATGGAAATGTCTTGTTGACGAGAGAGATTAACAGAGATTGGCCAGACTGGTTCGAACTGACAAAGTCTACGGTAACTCCGTTAACCGCCTTGTACAATTGTGATGAGAAGAATAGGTTGGCACTGTTTTGGTGGCACGAGGAAGACCTACACAATATTAGGTAGGGGGTTATAATGTTGTGGCTGATGTTGTGGTATATCAAAGTCTGAAAGAAATGTATATACAATTTTCTTTTGCTACAGTATAAAGTCTAGCCTAATAGAATGTAGAAACTGGCTTTCCCAATTCATCGTGAGAATGTTTTTCCACCTTATCATTATTCATTCATAAAGTCTCATAATTTTCCTCTTTATTATCTTTCCATCAGACCGTTTTGACCATCATTGTCCCTGGGTTGGAAACTGTGTAGGAAAAAGGAATTACAGATACTTCTACCTTTTTACTCTCTCCCTGTCTCTGCTCACCATCTATATCTTTGCCTTTGACATCGTCCATGTGGTTTTACGTAAGTATCAAGGCAAGGAACGGCTTGTGAAACTACAATGTAGTTTGATGCAACAAAATGTTTAGTAAAGTTGTATGGGCCATGTGCCCTTTAATAACTGGGAATGTAATGCTACTAACATGTGTGATTTAAAATGTTTTGGGAACATATGCATCTGCACTAATTATGTCCTTTTTGTAGGTGTCTTGTGTTTGTGGATATCGATATTTAAAATACGCCATGTATCTTCACTGTTGACATACAGAATCAGATTATTTGAAAGAGGATATGACATTCATGTTAACAGCAACCAAGTTAAAAGCACAGATGGTCATGAGTTTAATGACCATGGCGTATGGGAAAAGCGACACTCAGTATGCAAGTGAATGCTGGAGCTAGTATGAGTTCTCTCAGGTGTGTTACAGTCAGAGAGGTTCTGGATGCTGGATGAGCCATTATGCTCGTAAACAGTGTTGGGAGGATTACTTTTAAAATGTATGTAACTACAGAGTACACGCTTTAAAATTTAATTTGTAATGTATTCTGTTAGATTACTTAAAGTCAGAAACGTAATCTGAATACCGAATTACTTCTTCTGCACAGACTTTTTTAAAGGTTCACCCAAAAATGAAAATTCTCTCATCATTTACTCACCCTCATGCCATCCCAGACATGTATGATTTTCTTTTTTCTGCTTAACACAAATGAAGATATTTTTGAAGAATATCTTAGCTCTGTAGGTCCATACAATACAAATGAATGGGTTTCAAAATGTAGAAGTCCCAAAAAGCACATAAAGGTAGCATGACTCCAGTGGTTAAATCATGTCTTCAGAAGCGATATGATAGGTGTGGTTGAGAAACAGATAAATATTTAAGTCCTTTTTTACTATAAATTCTCCTCCCTGCCCAGTAGGTGTCGATATGCACAAAGAACGAGAATCACTTAAGAAGAATAGTGAAGAAGAATAGTGGAGATTGATAATAAAGAAAGACTTAAATATTGATCTGTTTCTCACCCATGGATTTAACCACTGGAGTTGTATGGATTTCTTTTATGCTGCCTTTATGTGCTTTCTGACCTTCAAAGTTTGGTACCCATTCACTTGCATTGTATGGACAT
Organism: Xyrauchen texanus; assembly: GCF_025860055.1. NCBI lineage: Eukaryota > Metazoa > Chordata > Actinopteri > Cypriniformes > Catostomidae > Xyrauchen > Xyrauchen texanus. The sequence goes on along the minus strand of NC_068294.1, from coordinate 26,479,952 downwards.
ACAGAGCTGTGATATTTTTCTAAAAATCTTTGTTTGTGTTCAGCAGAAGAAAGAAAGTCATACACATCTGAGATGGCATAAGGGTGAGTAAATGATGAGCTAAATTAAATGTATGTTGTTTTAAGGATTTTAAGATATTTTAAAATGAAAACAATATAAAAATTCTCAAAAAGAATCAGATTTTTGCAGTACATCTTTGCTCTAATATCAAAGGTCTTAAAAAAAAAAAAGATTTAGCGTGTATTTTATTAATAAAAAATATAGTTGTGCCTGATAATGGGTGCATGTAAAAGGGATAGGAATAGCATTTTATCTTGGCATACAGCTGAATAATTACATGAAAATTTACATGAGATTAACTATTTCTGCTGCTCCAAACTTGCATCAAAATCCCACCGAGGATTCACAACAACATTGTTTTCTGATCGTATGTGTGTTCTCTCTAATAAGCTCCCAAATGGAAAGCTCCTCAGTGATGTCATATCCACTTTTTCACTCACAGCAATGTTAAAAAAAAAAGTGCCCTCTCTCTGCTCATATGCATGTAACACATTATAAGAAACCGTTTCACCATTGTTCAAATGCTCCTCGGATAAGTGTTTTCAACTGAATAGACTAAATATTAAATTAAACAAATGAAGAAAAAATAGCTAAGTAACCTCATCAGTAATCAAAATAAGTTTTGAATGTAAAGGTATTCTGATTACAATGGCAGTGAACTTTACGTGAAGCTTTTGGGTCTTTAAGCTTTAAAGTGAGGTACTATCCACTACCATTGTATTGAAAACATGGACCTTGATTTTCATTAAAACATCTCCATTTATGTTCTGCATAAAAAAAGAAAGTCTTACTGGTTTGGAACAACATGAGGGTGAGTAACTTATAACAGAAATTTTGGGTGAACTGTTCCCGTAACGCACCCTGACTGTCATTTTAAAGAAACCTTTAAAGCTAAAATTACAATTCTTTAATATTTTACTCACCCTCGTCTCATTCCAAACATGTATGCTGTTGTTTTTTTCTGTTGAACACATGAGAATTGTAAAGCAGCTTCCAAACAATGACAGATACTAATTATAGTACATGAGCCATACAGACTACATTTATGGTGCTTTTATAGTGCTTTTTGTCCATTTTGGAGCTTGGAACTGTCACGGTATATAAAAAAAGTTGTGAAGATTCTTTAAAATTCCCATTTTGTGTTCCTCTGAAAAAAAAATAACAGCAGACAGGTTTGGAATGACATGAGGTTATTCAGTTATGTCAGAATATTCATTTTTAGGTGAATTATTCCTTTTATTTTAAAGCTGGAAACTTTTTATAACACTGTAGTTGATAAGGTGCATATAAATAAAAAGTGCACACTTATCAGCTCTGGCAGAGTGTGGGTGGATGTGCGAAAATCTTGTGAACATTTTATGTAATGATGGGGGAGAAAGAGAGAAGCATATCTGATGCAGTGTGTTATTATGTTGGAGCATTTAACAAATCTAATGTGTTTTACAGGTTCTGTGGACTCAGGATTTGTGAACACTCTTAAAGATACTCCTGGAACATATCCTTACATCTGAACTTCAGAGCCAGTTGTTCAAGATTCAAAAACAAAAAGAGCTTATTACCCTATCATTCTGTGAATGACTGTATGAAATTCTAGCCTACAGCAATAAACTGATATGATTTTCAACATTACACATACTGTAATTTGATTACAGGCACACAGCTATTCTAGTTTAGACACGCTTATGTAAATAGTAGCACATTGTACCTTTTATATCACCAAACAAGGCCAAGGAAAATCTAATTTGAATATTTATTCTGTTGTCATAAAATGGTAGCTGTGTTTTGGAGCATTGTAGCTAGTTTAGGATGGTCCAAACTGTAAGACCATCTTAGACCAGCAACCATCCATCTGGTCTTACAAGCTTGAGATGGTCATTCTGGTATGTTGTCTGCCAGCCAATGACCAGCTTGAACCACCTAGAAACCTGCTACCATGTAAAGCCTGGTTTTTCATCAGGGCAGATTGATAGTACAAAAACAGCTAAAAATAGAGAATGACACCTATAAAGCTAAACATTTTTTAACAGCGAGTAGTAGCTGTTTAGAGCATGTTGTGTCCTTAACTCTCCGTTTCACTGTTTTGGAGGTTCTAGTCTGTTTCTTTACCCTCTGGTCTGTGGTGGGATTGACTGGCTTCCACACCTACTTGATCTCCCTCAACCAGACCACCAATGAGGACGTAAGTCTGTTTCTTACATGTCTTCTCCAAAGTCTACTGTCAGTTCTTCGCTCCTGCTGCTGTCACATGACTGGAAAGATAAACACATGCCCTAGAGCATTTCAGCACACTAGATCCAGCAGTCACCTTGGAAACAGTGCAGTCTCTGTGATAAGCAAGCACAGAGGACATCTTAGCATGGGTTTTATGTAGCTTATATACAGTTTATAGGTTCAGTATCAAGCACAAAGGCTCATACACACACATACATATACTGTATGTAATGTACTGTAAAAAACTCATATATAGGCATATATAGTCCTCAGATTCTCTGTAGCAGCTAGAGTTATTTATGCTCTGATTTACTTAGCACCAGATCTACAGATTGTGCAGTCTAATATGTTAAGACACGTTCACACATAACCATAATGATTCATTTACAGCACTTTCTTTCAACAATTGGCCTCTGGCCCTTCTTTTCCTGGTAATGAGAGAGAAAGGGAGTAGGCGTAAGAGAAAGTTGCAGATGCTACAAGTAATTTGGTGTGACAAAATGGTTTGGCTGTGATTTAATCTAAATTTGATCTCGCTTATAACAGACATATCAATACATGTGGACATAGTTGCCATTCAAACTCGGACTAAAAATCTAAAGCGGTGTAAGTGATTGTTTTGAGCTACCATGGATGTTTAGGAAACCTGTTTGGATACAGCCATTATTTTAGCATTTACGTTCTTGCTGCCAGTGGCACAGAAATCAATTACAGCAGATTTAATTCAACTTAAAAAAAAAAAAAATGCAGAAACTTTAGATGAGAATTTCTTAAGCTGATTATCATTCCTTTGATGCATACATTTCTATGTAGGAGCTGATAAAACTGCAACGGCAGGGAATGCGTGTCTTATCTTCTTAAGGTGTAGAACCTTGAAGTGCTTAACTAGATCAAGTGAAACTCATGGGGGAAGAATGGCTAGAACTGAAGCTGCACATTTAAATAAAGGATCATTTTTATTTTATTTATCAAGATCCCATTAAATATAAAAAAATCAGAGTTTAAGGAAAAGAGCCAGTAGAATGTTGGAGTTTAATTCAAATGGTTATAGTCAGTGGCAGTTCTGACATTTTGCATGTTTCATTTTCGAAGTTCTGTGTCCTTTTATCTCTACTGCACAGATTAAAGGCTCGTGGTCAGGAAAGAACCGTGTCCAGAACCCATACACTCACAAGAACATCATCAAGAACTGCTGTGAGGTTCTATGTGGCCCTACATACCCCAGGTAAGAGCTTTATTGTAGTTTTCCTTGTATACATTTTCCCCAAAAAGTATTTAGATGCTTAAATGAAAGTTTTTCTGCTTTTAATCGATATTCATTAACTTTAAGGTCATCTATATGCTATTGCAGTGGTTTTCAAACCTGTCCTGGAGGCCCCTCAACTCTACACATTTTGGATGTCATCTCAATCAAACACACCTGATTCAATCATCAGCTTGTTAGTGGAGACTTTAAGACTTAAATTGGGTGTGTCAGAAAAGGGCAACATGCAAAATGTGCAGTGCTGGGGGGGCCTCCAGGACTGGTTTGAGAACAACTGGGCTATCAAAATCTGGCAAATACTTTTTCACAGCACTGTATATTGTGATTCAAAACATGGATTTATTATATTTGAAGCCCAAAGTAAACTTCGTTTTTGAAATGAAGACTTTGAGTCTGCGTACAGTTGAACGCTAGCCTTTCAAAATATACTAGATTTGACAGTGCGCATACACCGGCAGTTGCCGCATATGCTCTACGACTGCTATAAGATACTAGATGATTTCTCTATATATTTCTTCAGACTTCAGTTATACAAATGCAGATATTTCCAGACCTTCTCAAACACGTGATCTTGATGTGCACATCCACTGTAGTTGTTTCTACCTTACTTTAAGACTAAAAATGTATGCTTGTCATTGCTTTACATCAAAAAATATCAAGCCAGGTTGAATGTATTTTAAAGAAAGCTAGAATTACATGTATTTTTATATGTCTCTCTCTCTCTCTCTCCTTATAGTGTTTTGGACAGAAGAGGGGTGATGTTGGAAGATGCTTGTAGCTCCATCCCATCTGATGCATCTGTTCCTTCTACCACTAAAAGCAGCAACCCTGCATCACAAACCACAGTAAGACAGCAATTATTATGAGTGTGTAAGCGTATGAGTGAATGTACTGTACATTTGGCCCAAATGTTGTTACTGGCTGCAAAGTGCATTGAGTCTTGAGTCTGCAAGAAAGATCCTAAATCAATTACTCTAAGAGCTGGGAAGTGGAGAGGGGGAGGGACAAGAACCATGTGGAGTTAATGACTGCATTAAGTTGTTTTAGCTTGATGTGGCTTTCATAGTGCAAATGCTCATGTAGAGAATTGGACTGTGTCTGCTATAGTCTGTGTGCATCATAACTGTAAAGACCTGAATATTTATATTTGGTCAGGTGGATGTGAACTATGCTGAGAGTTTCCAAGCAAAAAATATTGGTTACAGTAAGGCTCTTACAATTGAATTGAATGGGGCCCGTCCATAAAAAATAAAATACACAATGCTTCGAAAGTAGAGCCACAAGACATAAACGTTATTCATGTTAACATGGATAATGGAACCCAGAAAATTCCTTTGATGGAGTGGGTGTGCTTTCTCTTCATTTTTAGTATCAGGACGTATGTTTTATTTACCTGTATATATTTAGTTTCTAGCACACATCGATGAGGTTAAAGCTCTTCGCTTATCAATTAATCACCCTCATGGCATCCCAAATGTGTATGAATTTCTTTTGCAGAAATTAAGATTTTCAGAAGATTATTTCAGCTATGGAGGGCCATACAATGCAAGTAAATGGTGACCAGACCTTTCAAGCTGCAAAAATCAGATGAAGGCAGCATAAAAGTAATCCATATGACCAGTGATTTAATATAACTCTTCTAAAGCGATGCAATCATTTTGGGTGAGAAACCGATCAATGTCAATAATTTTTTTACTATAAATCTACAATTTCACTTTCAGAATGTGAAAGTGGAGATTTATAGTAAAAAAAGGATTGACCTATTGATCCGTTTCTCACCAACACCTATCATACCTCTTCTAAAGACCTACATTTTACCACTGGAGTCATATGGATTACTTTTATGCTGCCTTTGTAAGTAAATGGTGACCAGAACTTTCAAGCTGCAAAAATCGCAGTTTATAGACCTATAGAGGTGAAATATTCTTCTAAAAATAGTTTTTGTGTTCTACTGAAGAAAGTCATTCACATCTGGGATGGCATGAGGATGAGTAAATGATAAGAGAGAGTTTTCATGTTTGGGTGAAATATCCCTTTAAGATGTTTGTACTAGTGATAAGACGATCTACCATCCATGTCAATGATTCCTCAGGATTCTGATGTCTAATGATGGCTTTGTACCTCTTGCAGAAACACACAGCTCCTTTGATCCCTAATGAACACACTCCTGATGAAGCCAAACCTGGCATTGCTGCAGGCACCCAGAAGTCCAGCAGCTCCCCTAAAGAAGAGAAACCTCCTTCAAGAGACACTCTATCAACATCCCCCAATGCCGTCGCCCCTGTGGTCATCAAAGAGTCTGCCCACTAGCTTTGGTAGCATTCTCTAGACTTCTCTCAAACCTCTTAATGTGCTTACATTGAGGAACACGCACAGAAAAACTGTTCAGGTACTGCAGGGCTGTTTGACTCTGATGTTCAGAACAGGGGCTTGCGTTCTCTGCTATTCTCGCAGAAAATGGGCCCCTCTGCCTGGATCCTGCACCAACACTCCAGAAAACATCTGAAGGTCTTGATTACTCTCCTCTTTAAATCAAAGCATGATGAACGACGCATTTTCCGCACAACGAGGGAAATGCGTAGAGCCATGGGCAATCGGATATTGACAAGAATGGGCTAATAAGACGCCTAATATGGAAACTCTTTGTATTAAAAACTTGTAAAATGTTGGTGTTTTTTTCTTCCCCATTGTGATAACCTGTTTCTGAATATCCTGATTCTATTATTGTGTACCCTATAAAACAAATTTCTGGCTTCTGTAGTCATTGGTGCTAAAGGACCTTTGGATTAGCTTTTCTTTTGTTTTCAGAATGTGAAGGTGCAGCAACACTAGGCTTTGATTTCTTTTTTTATTAAATAATAATAAATTCAAAATATTAAAAAATTCTATCTATTCCACAATCATGCATGTGCCATTTAGATCCTCTATTGGTCACCTGTCTATTGCTCATGGGCCACCCCGCTCGCAATTGCCGTTTTGGTAATTTTTTTTGTTTTGGGCACAACTGAGCTTTTAGTGGTGGAACAGTCTTTGTACAAATGCAACACACAGGAGATTTAGCATGCTCGCACACCAAGGTTGCCGCACCTTTCTGGCCCAGGTTTCACTGTATCCACTTCCCTTTTTTGTATCCATGCGCCTCCGCTCTCAGAAAATGTCTGTGCCACCACAGAATGATCACTGGCCCCTGCGTGGCCACCCCTGTGAAAAACTCCTGGCTCCACCCATGCTGTCTCTATACAAATTTGCAAGTCAGAGATTTGTACACCGTAATGAACGAAACTTCTTCACATGCTTTCATTTACCCACACTCAAACGTCTTTTCGCTATACACATTTTAAAACTTGATCTATTGTACACAACAGAAGATACAAATTCAAAAGTCAAGCGTTTAGCCATCCCTTCGTAGTGTGTAGCGACGTAGTTCGTTGTAGTGACAAACTGCCATTGATGAACGAAATCCCATTACCTGATTAGGCCCAACAAAACGTCTTTACTGATGTCCCAATCAGTTCCATTGAGTCAGTCATTTGCAAATGTGATTCAACAGGAAGTTAAAGGGATAGTTCTCCCAAGTATGAAAATTCTGTAATCATTTACTCACCCTGCTGTTGTTACAAACCTGTATAACCTTTTTTTTTCATGAAGATGTTAGGTGGGGGACTGAGGATTTCAGTCACTAACATCTCCCTTTGTCTTGTTTTAAAGAAAGACATACATGTTTGAAACAACATACAGTAAATGTGAGTAAATAATAACAGAATTTTCATTTTTTAATGTCTGACAGACAACCTGTTTATAAAGTCAGTGTGAATGTTAGAAAACAGGTCAGTTCTGTTTTTGTTTGAGGCTGCTCTTACACATGTCTATAGGCCATGTGAGTGTGTTTTAATTCATTTGTTTGTGTGTGGGGGGGAGACTACAGGCCAATCTGCTATTGACAGACGTTAGTAAGAGTGCCTTACCTATGCTCTAATATTGCATATAACAATGGCCATCTACAGAGGACCCCTAAAATTCAATGTCCTCATACTATCCATAATTTCCTATACATGTTAATAATTATACATTACTAATGATGAATCAGAAAGCAAAAAATAATTCAAGCCATTGAGTAAATGTGTATATAATGTAAAAATAACTGAAAAACTGCAAATTCTCTGTAAGAAGTGGAATAACTTGCCTGATTTATTATTATTTTAATCTTGAAGTTATAACATTCCCTCAATACTTTTTACTTTAAAGAGGTCACTCCACCAATGCCTCCTATATTCCAGCATTATACTAATGCTGGAGTCTCTTGTCTGTTGTCACAATCCAGGGAAGTTCTCTTTCCTTCCTTATAAATATTTCTACTTGAGGTCAAATGTCAGCAGCTGAAGGTGTTCCTGTTTGTGGGCGGAATAAACTTTAGTTAAAGTTTGTTTAACATCATCTGGAAAGCTTAAGGGATAGTATACTCAACAATGAAAATGTATAATTTACTCGATGTTGTTGCAAACCCATCTGACATTCTTTATTCCCTAGAACACAGAAGATGTTAGGCAGTATGTTAGCCTCAGTCACCATGCACCTTCATGGTAAATGACGACAGAATTAGCATTTTTGGTTGAACTATCACTTTAACCTTTCTGTTGTTAAGTACCTATTAGCCGTCAATGGCATTTTAGCATGTTTTTGAATTCAATTTTAAAATATTTTAAAATCATAATTGTATATTTTTCTCACACATTCTTTTCACCATGTTTAAGGTAAGGCAACTTAACCAAGTGTATGTAAAAAAAAAAAAAAAATTGTTGTGTATTGTAAACAACTAATGGTCACCTTTACTAATTCCACTTTGGTATATTGATGGTCACTTGTAAGGGAACACTGTTTATGGACAGACTTAGACATCTGGGACCTATGGACTCGGTGTGTGTGTGTGTGTGTGTGTATGTATGTATGTGTGTATGTATATATATATATATATATATATATAATTACATGAATCTCTCAAATTATAACCAGCTATATATTTATGTTGTGCATATCAGAGAAGAAATCGGCAGTATTGTTTTGTGTAAAAAAAAAAAAATGGTGTGGAAGTGAAATGTAAGAAAATGATTTCTCAATGATACTCAAAAAGACAATTCTTTCATCATTTACTTACCATCATGCTGTGTCAAACTCATATAACTTTCTTTCATCTGCCGAACACAAATGAAGATATTTTCATGGAGATATGATGTGTTCATATCCATACAATGCAAGTCAGTGGGGTCCGATTTATAGTAAAAAAGGAGCTTGGTCGTTTCTCACTCAAAACCGATCATATTGCTTCAGAAGGCATGCATTAAACCACTGGAGTAAACTTTATGCTGCCTTTATGTCCTTTTTGGAGCTTGTAAGTGTTGGAACCCATTGATTTGCATTGGACAGATATATTCACATCATGTATCTTTGTGTTCTTCAGAAGAAAGAACATTTTGAGGCAGCATGAGAATGAGTAAATAATGAGAGAATTCAAATATTTGGGTAAAAAATGCCTTTAATTTGGATTCAACTTTATTTTGTTGCCAGTCCAGTGCCATCCTTCAGCAGGTTGAAATGTATAAGCTGGAATGCTTGTGAGATACGTTGATTTACTGTAGTTTGATTGATTGATTGAACCTCTTTTAATGTTGAAGAAAGTCAAGAAAGTGGGTACGATTCAATTATTGCAGAACTTTAGTGCTATTCTAACAACTAACTGTCCTTCCTCAGAATGTGCTTCTATAAAATCCTTCTTCATTTTAAGTAAATGGGATTTCAATGTGAACTGTTGTGATAATGATCGATTGTGTATGGAAGATGTGAATATTTATTTGATAGGCTGAAGGTATTATTAAATATATATATATATATATATATATATATATATATATATATATATATATATATATATATATATATAAAATAAATTGCTTTTTTTTTTATTTTTTTTTTTAAAGTTGTTCATAATTAATTCCAACATTCCCATTTAATATATGTGTGTGTGTATATATATATATATATATATATATATACACATTTACCATAAAATTGTTTCATGTAATTGTGCAGCTAATGTGCTGATTTACCAATGAGGCTCGACAAAATCAAAATCTTTAATGCCAAGGCAGTGTAGAAATGTGTTTTCAATATTAGTAAATGATAGTCTGCTCTAGATATGTGGATACGATGCATAACATCACAAACTGAGTTGTTTACTTTTCTTGGTTATAACACTGTGATCCTGTATATCTCATACTCTTCACTTTATAGTTTAAGGATTTGTGTGTGTGTATATGTATGTTCATGAAATTCTTTTTGTGATGTAGTTTCAAAATGTTAATTAAATATTTAAAGTTTCTTTTGTTCAAATATTTCTTTAAAAACTTTAACAAAACTAATACAAATTGACACTACAATTGAGAAAGACTGACATCAATACAAAGATGAACAGGCTAAAAACGGATTAAAATCTACAACAATGGCTTGGAAAACTACATGAACATAAACATAACCATATTATAACCATCATTACCAAAAACTATAGAAGCAAAAGAATTTGCAAGTACACAACTTAAAACCTTGAGTTAACCAAACAATTTGGTTTTCCCATCTTTGTGTCTCACCTTTTTTTTTTTTTTTTGAGTGCACTAATTGTGTATTCCTCTGTACATTCATAATGACAAAAAACAAACTAAAAACAATAGAAAAGTAATATATGCTACTTCATAGCTAAAGCAATGATGATGAACCTCAGATATTAGATAATCAATGTTTGGTCATAGAGTACATTAATTATTTCATAGAAAATATGGCTTACTTATTTATAATAAAATAAAAACTTTTGGGTATCACCATGCCTTTTTTTATTTTAGTATGTAAAAGAACATAGCTACAGGTTGAATCCAATATCACTTTATGCAGTTTATGATTATGGATTGTTTCAAAGTAGTTCTGACCAATAATATAAAAGATAACGGCTAAGTCCAGCATGAAATTTGTACCTTCAAGAATTTTGTGCCAGCTTCTAAGAAGACCTGTTGGCTTCTTTTGTACATTGAAATAATTTCTATTCATGGATATGGTCCAGCAAAGGGCCATGACAATTACCCTCAATCCATCAGTGAGGTTAAAATAGTTTACAAGTAGCAGGATCAAAGGAACATTCTGTGGTCTTCACTCTGTTTGACTCTCCAGACTCTCCTCCACCTTCATCTCCTCCAGCTGCTGCTGAACCGCATTTACATCTGTGTTAGGATCTATCTCTGCCTCAGTCTGGGATTCCGCCTGGGGCTCCCCACGCCCGTTTGCCAGGTTCTCTGTGCTCTCGTAACAGCCTGAATCCCGTGGCATTTCAGTCTTTTGCTCAGATATGTCCTCTTCATCGGATTCGTCCTCCGCTGGAGAAGAGAAAGAATGTTAGAAGGCCAAACATCATTATTTTTATAATGAACATTTTCAAAAGGCTGTACCAATTATCATTAAGTGGGACACAAAGACTAAATCAAACAATAGTGTGTTAAATTAGAAGAGAAGCATAATATGTACTTCACTGTAAGACCTGTGTGAAAAAGGAGCGGATATATAGTAACTTTTTTCCCCTCACACTAAAAGGACTGTCAGGTTTGATTTACTGCATAGATCCATAACTCTCATTATAGTAGTTTGTAGGTGGCACAATCAGGGCTTCATGGATTTGAAAATACTACATGGACTTACAGTCATGAATCAGTTCTGTAGCTTTAAGTATCTTGGCACAATGTTCAGGGTCTGTTATGTTTAACTCATTCAGGTGGGACTCCTTTAGGCCACAAAAATCCTCCAAACTCTGGAAGCCATGCATGGACAGGAGAGATCCCAGCTCCTAAAGTAGGTACAAAGTGGAGTCAATCATCAGAAATTCACTACATTTGAGTAATCATTTTTCTCAACCATAAATCAACTGAAACAAGTATGGCACTTTATTCTAAGTAGAATTCATACTATTGTACTTTAAGTGTCTTGAGAGCAGGTGCGGAGTGTGGCAGATCATTTCTATTACACACTAAATGAAGTAACAATAAAAGAAAGTTAAGGCTTACAGTCAGGCCTATTCGCTCTAGAACTTCCTCCAAGCTTTTTGGTTTGGGTTTGTTCTGGCGACCCTTACTAGAGCATCGTTTCCTCTTTGGTGGTGTGTCCTCCTCTGGTAGCACAGTGACGTAGATGAATTTAAAGGAGCCGACTTTGTTATTGAGTTTACCAGTCCAGGTGCCTACTGGTGGCTTCTCAATAATCTGGATGATATCCCCTTTCTGTGTGATAAACAAAATGTCAGAGTTTGCACTACGGATGAAGATAGTAATATTCATTGGTTATGAAGCCAAGCATCACTATTAATATTGTTCACATTTAGGATTAAGATAGGGTAAGGGCTAAGTTAAGTTAGGTTTAGGGTTGCGAGTTTGTAAGGTTTAGTACATTGAAGGAGGAACCCAAGTCATATCTATGGACCAGAATATCATGAAGACTTCTGACCAGTACAGATTAAAAAATATTATTGACACATTGACCAAAAATGGTTCAGCACTGTGGGTAGAAAGGCCTAACCTGCAGTTTTAGGGATTCAATGTCATATGGGCTGGGGGTGAAGTCAGTGTGGACTAGGGCTATACCACAGAAGGGCCCTGTGTAGGTGCTGTCCTCCAGTCTCATACTGTCTCTCTGGCTAAAGCCACTGTCCAAACTCTGTCTATCAGCACCTGCACATCAGTAAAAAAACAATCAGCCTTATCATCTCAATAACGCCTCAAATTGTACAGGTCTGAGATTATAATGGTGCATAGGCTTACATCCAGAGAGCTGGCGTGAGAGAGGGCTGTGTATTGTGTCTTCTGAGCTGTTGGAGCACACAGATGTTCTGTTCCCAGCACAGAGATCTGGCATCCAGTCACTTGGAGACAAGGGAGACATAGAGCCATCCTCGCCACTCTCATTCTGAAAATTGTAATACATTTCAGCAGGAAACATTTTGTGACAATTTGTCTACCCTTCCCCCACATGACAAATGCTGACTGTAAAAAATATTCTATTTCCAACCACAGGGGGTAGACATATTCAATCAAAAAAATATATTTTGCTTTTGTCTCATTATATGGTTTGGTTTCTAAATGAGTGTAATAAATGTTAATCAGCAAATCTATACAAATAGACAGGCTTTTGATTGCAATAATACAGTATTTCTGCCATCAATTTCAAAGTGAAGTGTCTCATTTCCGTGCCACTAGCATAAACAATAGGAATAAAAAATAAAAATAAAAGAAAATGTCTCTGAACACTCTGCCTGTCTTCAGTTGGTCAGAAAAAACAGATAGTGCCATCCAAACTCATGTCATTGGCTGAGCCTGAGTTGCCATGTCAGGCTGGTGGGAATGCTTAACCTTTAAATGCATACCTCGGGTATTTAGTGACCTAGGACCTCATTCCACCTCCTTTAACTCATCCATTTTTTGTATGCCCCCACATCTTTAGTATTCCTCAATCTTTATTTTATGAATTGTGTAACAATAATAATAATAATAGCAAAATATTTTTTCTCTAATTGTTTAATTGCCAATAGTAACCCAAGATATGTAATAGTGTCGTAATGTATATTTCCACTTCCATAAATCATATTTTTATGATTATTCCATATCCATATCATTTTACTATCACAGGATTTTTATTTCTTTGTTTATTACAAGGCAAATGAGTGCCATATACAGTAGAAATTAATACTATGTTGTGTTCATTTTCTGCGCAATGGTTGTGAATGATCTGTATCACATATGATTGCACACATACAAATTAAACATGCCATTTGTTACTCAAAATTGCACTGATGTTTCAGTGATTGACTTGATTTTCATTTGACATTGCTATTTGATGAAGAAGCAACATGGAAGTAAACTATAGCAAGTACAACACATGAACAATGTGATATGATATTTGGGTGTACAACTGAAATCCGGTAAGTTGTACATCTATTTAGACTCAATAAGTGCCTAAGAATATACAAATGTGTAACTATGTGTAGCTTTAGTGTTAAGTGCAACTCAATTTCAGCATGAAAGAAATTAATCCCATTCTATCGTTTGTTGCATCATCTCTTTGATAAATGAAAAATAAATCACCAAAATTTGACAGAATATATTCCATTAAATAGTTTTCTAGTCGTATTAATTTTGTTTTTCAAAATGTTACACTATCTGGGCATTTTGTAGATCATTAGTGACAGATATAAATTTGTTTGGCAAAACACTATGCATTTAAGGGTTAAACAAACAGGGCAATGTTTTGATAATGCCACAGAAGGTTTGTTAACATTTATCGGACAAATTATTCTACAAAAATCTTACATACTCTGCATTTTGATTTGGGATAGGGGAAACTATTTTAACATTGAAAAAATACATCACCTTTAATCACTGAATTAAAACATTTTTTTTACTTACCCCTTCCTCTGCAAGAGCTTTCTGTACCATCTTGGATGTTTTACGGGACATTGTGCGAGATATGACGTTTCGCCATCTCTTTCCCAGTTTCACATTATGTTTTCCAGAATCCTCTGGTGGTGCCCCTTCCAACTTCTGAGGGATTTAAAAAAAAAAACAGAGTGAATTTAGGCATTTTGACCAGCTGTCTTTTATATGTTGCTCAGAGGCTACTAAATTTGTCTCATCATCTCATCAAACTTCCTCCTTTCTAAAAAGGTCTACATACAGTGAATAATTGTTGCTATGTTGCTTGTTCTCATTTTTAAACTGGTTACTCTGTGCATCAGTGGGGATTTCTTTAAGACTGCAAGGGAAGCTCAGCTTCCCCTATAATGTCAAAAAAATAATGGTCAAATATGTACTATTGTGTAAACAATTTATTGACTAAAAATGCGTTAGAACACGTTCATCTCGAAGACGAGTTCGTTCAGAATCAGCTACATTACATATAGCAGGTCGGCTGACTCGATTTACTTCTCATACATTCCCGTAGCGTCAGTGCATTTCCCTGTTGAAGCCGAGCGTCCATTGACTTCAATGGGGCTGCTCTGAACAGTTTTTTCAGTGCTCGAAAATAGACGGTCATTGGATAAATGCTGCGATTATGTCCGCCCACGGACGCTCAGCGTCTCTGGAGGTGATTGAGGAGTGAGCTGGCCCGACTCCGGCTTCAGCGTGATGATTGGAGGATCTGTCGAAAGACTGCATATCCTTTTGATTGACAGTGAATCTGTACTATAAGAAGTCACTGAAGCTATTTCGCGCTCAGTCCCATCGTGGATTTCTCAAGTGTAGTCGAAAGATAAACTGCTGCAACCTATTTCTTTATATTTGTTTGGCTGAAATTGCTAGTCAATTTGCATAATACATTTCACACAATTATACACCACATTCCTTGTTTCAGTTTTACCAAGTTTAATATATTTTTGTTTTAGAGCGCTCGTTCGCTCGTTCGTTCGTTCATTCATTCATTCATACAGTAGGCTAGGCTAGCGTCGTACGGGTGAAACTGCGCACGATGGCAGACGGTGCTAATATTGTCGACCTGATTTTGGCGAAGCCATTTGAAAGTCTTCCTTACGAGGAAAAAATTTGAATTAAACAGCAGGGCAGATCAACACCTAAGATTGATTTAGTGCAAAAAATAGGGTAAATAAGTTTATAATGTAGGCCGAAAATGAGCTTCCCCTCTTTGAAAGACCAGCAGCCGCCACTGCTGTGCAAATCTTACTGCAGAACAGTTAAAGGGTTAGTTCGGCCAAAAATGAAAATTATCCCATAATTTACTCACCTTCAAGCCATCCTAGGTGTATATGACTTTCTTCTTTCAGCCAAACGCAATAGGATATATATATAAAAAATATCCTGGCTCTTCCAAGATTTTTAATGGGAGTTAATGGTACCTTAGATTTTGAAGCCCAAAAAAGCCCATCTATCCATCAAAAAAGTAATCCATAAGGCTCCAGGGGGTTAATAAATGCCTTCTGAAGCAAAGCGATGCGTTTTTGTTAGAAAAATATCCATATTTATAACTTTATAAACTATAATCACTGGCATAATGGTAACGGCCATCCGTGCATTCACAAGAGAGTCAAGTTCCAGCGTATGACGTTGTTTACAGCAAAGGAAACCGGCGACAAGAAGTGAGTTGTTTTAGCTATACTGTAGATTTTAAATAATATTAAAATGTTGTGTTTGTGCATCTATCCAGTCATTCCAATCCATTCATGGCAGCAAACACTCTCAGGCTCTGTTGGCATTACCTTGCATTTTTTGCATGAGCACCACCATGTCTCCCGTACTCTCCGTCTACCAGATTATTTTGTTTGTGCCGCCACTGCAGCCTCCTCCATCTCCTGGAGTTCCTGGTTGGTGTACTCCGGTTCAAACAAATAGGGCTGGCAAAAAACTCAATCTCCTTTTCTCTTATATCGAAATCCTCCAGCATTTTTCTTTAAAATCCTCGATGTTGTCTTCTAATTCATGACCAGCGTTTTGTTTTGCTCTATGCTCTGCGCTTCCGCATTTGTGCTGCTACGCCTGAATGTCATACGCCGGAATGCTTGAGGGGTCACATGATGTTCTGGGTGCATGCACTAATACGCTGTTATCAATGCTCTTAGAGCGGTTCACGTTAGAATCTGCCGGGGTCGGGACAGGTGAATTTTTTAAGTAGGGTTCGGGTTTGTAATTTATGAAAAAAACAAAATGCATTTCTATAATATATAACTATATATTATAACTATAATATATATTATAACTATATATATATATATATATATAGGCAGTACCGTCACTCCCAATAAGCAGACTACGCAGTCTGCGTAGGGCACCAACTCCCTAGGGGGGCACCATCTTATCGCTTCGCGCTCATATCATGCGTATTTTTGCCTGCAGCTGTACCCCCGGGCAGTCAAGGGCTCCCTGGTAGTCAAGGGCCCCTGGGCAATAGCCCCACTGGCCCAGTCGGTAATCTGTGTCTAGATTGTTTTTTGTTTTTTAGCGCAGGTGTCACAAAAATTTTACTTTCTGAAAAAGTTCAGGCTGCAAAGAGGTGACTGTTACAATATTTAACATTATTCCAGATTGTTCTGCAACAAGCAAAGTTTCAGCACTTGGTAAACGGCAATGTTCCCCTTCTGCTCTTGTGCGCTGAGGGGCTGCCATGCCTTGTATGTTTATTATTAGAATATGAACGTTGCCTACGATGCTTACATAAAATACAGCCTCAGCATCAGAATAAGCTCCAGGTGAAAGTAAAGAAATAAGACTATATTACTATTGTATACAACGTATCCTCAAAGTAATAATAATACTCTATCATATTATAATGACTTTTACACACACACACACACACACACACACACACACACACACACACACACACACACACACACACACACACACACAGTTTTGTAAATATAAATACAGGTACATATTGTTTTTCATTTTGAATATACTTGTCTACAATGGTTGAGAGGATGAATTTAAAATTATAATTGAAAATACATTTTATGTAATTTTTTAAGCAAATAGTTTAGAAATGGGGCCCCGGCTTGGTCAGAAGCTTGGGGCCTAAACCCACCCCTGGCCAGAACTATATACTGTAAATAATTCAGTCCCACTACAATTGATAACTGAAGTTTAATTGCTGCTAATTTTTTTCTCAGGTAAATTCAATGTGGTGCCAAAGTTGCAAATTGAAGTTGTTTGAATTTCATCATCAGTGAGGACCTATTGTGACCATAATAAGACTTTTAGTAATATTTTAGGTTATTTACTTATTGTATTTTTGATGTATTATTTTGGACAATTCTTTGGTGTGGTAATCATAATTCATTTCTGATATGCAAACTAATTTCAGGGCGTTGTCAAAGCTGAGCTGCATCAGCTCATATCTGTTTGTAATATGACTACAGTACAGACAGTGTTAGATTTCAGGCACTGGTCTACTCTGCTCAGGAAGAGTTCCAGTAAAGTCTGTGACAATGGTTGATGTGTCATTACCACAGTGAGTCAATGTGACTTCTCCTCTCTGAGCTGTAATAGAAATGTCAGATGTTCTTCTTTTTACTGTGAGCTGAACTCTGAACTTCAAGGGGACTTTACATCAGTCTTTGTTAGATTACACTTGTCTGTATACCTTAGCAATTCACTCAAAACGAACACAGATGGCTATTCCATAGAAAACACCAAGAAGACATTCAACATGTTCATCGTGAAAGATGACATTGATTTTTTTTTTTTTTTTACTTTTTTAAATAAAACTAATTTGCCTGTCACATTTGCTATGCATACCATGTCACACATTTGTCTATGTCTGCTAAAAGCAGACAGATTGATAAGCAGGCTCTCTGCTTGAATGGCTCATGAAAGAACGACATCCTGTCTTGATACTATTAAAACACTGTGGTTTACACATTAATCTGTTTTGAGGCTTTATTTATGCATTCTAAGCTTCAAGAGTGACCTCCCAGAATGATTCTGATGATGCTGTTGTATTTTCCTCTTAGCCAACAGATATTGGATAATAATGGACACAGCTACACATGATCAAATATTTTGATACCTATAAGAGAGAAGTCAGTTATAGGTTGGGAATAACTACTTTATCTCTGTAGTTAGCAAACCACACTTACAGTTTCATCGAAGGCGGCCTCACTCACAACAGGTGACGCTGGCTTTGACTTCATAAAGTCTTTGAAGCTACTGGACCTTTGCAGTGTCAACTGTGAACATAGAATAGCTTTTAATCAGCGAGACAAGCAAAGACATTTTGTCCCAGTCAGGGACATTTTTTATTCTGCTTGGACACACTCTTCTGTGGGCCCAATGTGTAGGCTAAACCAGAGCACCTTTGTGGGTCCCTGACATCATAGGGCCCTGGACAATGTTCCTGGTTGACCCCCTGGTTTGACATAATTGTTAACAGACATTGTTCAGTTGTTCAGTTTATAATACATTTTGGTAAATCATTATATTCACACTGTAAAAATATTTCAGATTTTGCTATATGTAATATTTTGTAACATGAGCAATAAAACTACCCTGTCAAACTAAATATTGAAGAGTTCATTAAACTTACAGTACATTAATAAATTACATATCTTTTGGTTGTCATATTAACAATTTCATACTACATAAACACACAGTTAATTTCAAGAAAGTCATTCCGATTTGACTGCACTATTTAACTAAGAAGTCTTTTTAACAGACTGTACACAATTCGCTGTCTACTGCTTATATTTTGTCCTCTCCTGTTGTTCAATCTCTTATTATTGCTCATGACCTAAAAACTGGTTGATTTGATCAACCGTGACATCTAGCACAGAGCTGTTGAAATGTTATCTCTGTGCAACACTAGAAGTCCAGTTTAGTTCAAATAACAGCTCATCTCAATGATATAATGGCCATAAATGTTATTGTAGTGCCATAAGCATAAGTTCTAATCAATATTTATGATGCATTATCAGGCCTCAAGAGTAAAATCTGAGAAATAAAGGTCATGCTTTTCAGATACATATTATTACGCAATAATAAGCATCATGGACTTGCTTCAACAATGTGAGACATGAGAGTTTTGTAGGCTGGAACTTTTAGTATTCTTTATGAAAAACAGGCTGTCATAGGATTTCACAGACATGAAAAATGTCAATGTTACATCTTAATAGAACAAATAACGTGTTATTTCACAAAATAACTGCATATTGAGTGCATGATGCTCATTTGTATTATTCAGTACTTGGTTGTGTGTTTACACTGTAACAGACACTGTAATTCAAAATGTATAGGACATTAAATGGAGCCAAAAATAGTTAATTCATAAGATCAAGGCACTATTTATTTATGCTAATATCATTTGTGTGGGTTTTGAGGGCTGCTTTGTAGAGCATGATTTTATCAATTTGACTTTTTTTCTATCTGAACCTTTCACTGTGCTACTTTTCTTAAGCACAGGAAGTGGGTCTGTCAAACCCAACACAAAGTATGCTACGAACCAATCCCTGCAGAGCTGTGCACTGTCTAAACAACAGACTTTATCTGCAATCTGCTTAACCAAACATCTTCATTTCAGTTCTTCTGTATTTCATGCTTACAAATTTGTTACATTCATACTTTTCACATGAGCTGTAATAATATTAAAACTACAGTATTTGCTCTTCTTTTAAATAAAATTGACTTGTAGTTTTGTAGAAAACAGATAACATGTCATATTTCTAATTAACAAACCATTATTGCAAAATGTATTCCCATCTACTGTATTTACAAACCTTCCCTTCAGATTCTATTAATTACCCCAACACAGGGACAAAATTCTGTGTCATAGGCATATTTTAATATATTCAAATTAAATTATAATTTATAATCTCAACCGTGACCATAGAGGAAACTGCAACTTTTAAGGTGATTTGGAAAAGTATATTCGTTATTCGTTTATGAGAATGAGCATCTGAATGCAACACCCTACTCTGGATAGGGATATGAGAAAAATATTAGGGCTGTCCCTGACCAAAGATTCCTAGTCGACAAGTAGGTGTTAATTTAAGACATTAGTCGGCCAAGTAACAATGTTATAAGTAACATTGCTAACACTGTTCTATATTACAGAGAAATACTTAACTGCAATAACGAGCCCTTAAAATATACATTTTACAAGTACATGCATGGAGTGAGCCGCAGCGACACCAGCAAAAGTGGTAATGATACTGAATGTGTCGGAAGAAACAGCAAGGAGACTGTCTGAACATTTTGTTAATTTATAAAGAGAAATACACATTAGGGTTGTGTCCAGAGATGATGATCTCAGGGATCGATGATGGTCAATAGTGATCACCAATAGCTGATGCCTTTGACCATGTCAAGACGATATTTGGCTCATTTTCCCATTAATGTATTTAATTATTATTATTAATAGGCTATTATTATTGTCAAATTAATATTACACATAATTTGCCCCTAGAAACACAGACACGTGCTTGAAGAAACACACTTTATTATATTATTAAGAACAGGTTTGAAGCCGTCATGTACGACACGCTGTTTGTATAGATGCGTGCATTCAAGTGGAACACGCGCATGTAAAAGGTTCTCAATCTTTCTGTTTCAGTCTTCTTTTTGCAAGAACAGTATCATCTATGAGTGTTGGAAATGACCTCAGAGATCTCAGCTCAGGAGGTGCTTTGAGTTCAGTTTGCTTTATTTCCACAGAGCAGTTTATTGTGAATGCAACTCTGCAGCCTTATACATCTGTGATTTTTCACATTTATAATTGTTTTTATGTCTTCATTTGTGTAAGTCATTTTCCGCCTGAATGTTTAGACGGATACTTGCCTGGCGGTAAATTGAAAGGTGGTTACCTATATAGCCTATATTATTTTTTGATCAATCCATTATTTTTTATTTAATTGTTTAATTTGGAGTGCACTTTCAATTTAGAAATGTATTTGATTTTAGGTTTTAATTTTTTTTAAATAATTACATTTTCAATGCAAAATCATTAAAGCAAGAATATTCATAGATATTGAATCAATGTTGCCAATGTAATTGGATATTGCATTTTTTCATTAGAATTTTTAGTTATAATAAATAAATAAATATAGTTTAAAGTTTGAGATCAAGGTGTCTTGCTTTATTGTGTAGGCTTAACCATAACCCTGCTTATCGCAATTAAACCCGTAGTACCACCAAGCTTCAAACCAGCAGTAATACTGGTGTTCATCGGTTTACTGTGGAGTTTTTTTTTCTGCGAACAACCGACCAATCAAAACTTGGTCGACCAAAACTCTTCTCATTGACTAATGTTTTGGTTGACTATCAGGGGGCAGCCCTAAAAAATATGGGTTTAAAATACAAACATCAAAGTAACCATGATGCACAATCGCCAAAATTTTCATCTCTCGTTTCTCGTTTGCAGACCCATACAAATGCCTTCAGTTTCAGAGAGGAGAAATATCGAAACTGTTTGCTGTTACACACAAGATGTGATTCAAATGGAAAATAAGTGTTAGGGTTATTTTAAGGCTGTTAATAATAATAATAATTCCTAACATTTATATAGCGCTTTTCCAGGCACTCAAAGCGCTTTACATGATATAGGGGGACTCTCCTCAACCACCACCAGTGTGCAGTATCTACCTGACGGCAGCCATAGTGCTCCAGTAAGCTCACCACACACCAGCTATTGGTGGAGAGGAGAGAGTAGAGTGATACAGCCAATTGATGGATGGGGATTATTAGGAGGCCATGACTGATAAGGGCCTATGGGGATAATTTGGCCAGGACACCAGGGTTAACCCAAGTGTCCTGGGATTTTTAATGACAACAGACAGTCAGGACTTCGGTTTATCATCTCATCCAAAAGATGGTGCCTTTTTACAGTATAGTGTCCCCATCATTATACTGGTACATTAGGACCTACACAGTATGCAAGGCGAGCACCCCCTGCTGGCCTCCCTAATATCTCTTTCAGCAGCAACCTTAGTTTTCACCAGGAGGTCTCCCATCCAGGTAATGGACAGGCTCAACCCTGCTTAGCTATAGTGGGCAACCAGGCAAGAGCTGCAGGGTGATATGGCTAGGTGAGAAAAACATGAGCATGAACTGGAGTAGCGTGGGCTGTGAAGACGGAAATTTCACTTTGTATTCAGGAGTTGGATACTTTGCTCTGATGAGGTATAAACAGCTTCATGATGTATGATGAGATCTGAATTGTCGCTACAAGTATTTTCAACCAGAACAATAGAGTTTCAGTTCTTTTGCTCATTACAAGTCTCAAGACAAATGTGACATATTACAATCATACAGTTAATAACATAGATGAATGACAACATTTCAAAAACCTTCTCAAAGAACTGCTGATTTCTGCTTTAATACACCTGTGGCATTCACATTTTGTGTAACTGGTAGAGCATGACCCTAGCAATACCAAGGATATGGGTTAAAATCACAAGGAATACAATGTATACCACAAATGCACTGTAAGTCACTGACTTCAAATGTACATACTGTACCATCATTGTATCTCTTGTATCCTTGCTCATTAACTGCTCTTCAAACCAAGGTAGCACATGCAGAATTACACCAAAACTCTTACCTTCTTCTTTTGCACCTGGGGCTGCTCCTTTTCTGAGGCATTGGATGGTTTCCGTCGTAACATGTTGATCCTGTGGTGGGTGAGCAATAATATCCTGAGGACCACAACTACACCTGTGGCAGTAAAGTTGGCTGTGCTACACTAATGCTTGTCACTTTTACTGCCACAGTGCCCAAAATCCACTAGAAGAGGAAGAGGTAGAAACAAACTCTGATCGGTGAAGTGGAAAACTAAATGCTTGAGGAAGTCACATGACCAGACAGGAACTTCTTTTTTTCAAGAGGTGGTTTTGGTTTAAATGGTTTACATCAGATATAAAAACAAACCTGTAGAACAACAGTTCCAGGGATGCCCTAATGTTTACAATGAACCATTGTACATCTCAAGGACATACAGTATATCTTCAAACAGAAGCTTTCCAACAGTGTTAATAGATGATGAATTACATTACCGGTACATTAAATTATTTTATATGTGCAGCATAAGCAATATGATAATAAGTCATGTAGACTCAGAAACATGTAAATATTGTAGCGTTTAAAAAGTCCTTCAGACTTACACATAATTAAGGATGGATTTAAGGTTTTGGTATTTGAACAAAAATGGAACAGCAAACAGATCAATAACATTTCTTAATGGTGATTGGGCAAAGATGCATCTCAGTAAATACTGATAAATATAAGTCACAATGTCCTGAGACCAAAAACCAACTCAGCGGGACTTTGCCTTTAAAATCAGCCAGATGAGACAGTAGAGGAAGTTTCTCTCTGTTTGTGTGTGTGTGTACATTTGATTTCAAACAAAAACTGATGCGTTAAATAATAAGCTATTTTTTTAAAGTGTAAAAACAACAACAATTACACTCACCTAACACTTTATTAAGAACACCTGTACACCTACTTGCTATTATCTAATCAGACAATCGTGTGGCAGCAGTACAATGCATAAAATCATGCAGATACGGGTCAGGAGCTTCAGTTATTGTTCACATCAACCATAGGGTAAATCAAGTACATGGAAAAATGTAATCACAGTGATTTGGTATGATCGTTGTTGCCAGAAGGGCTGGTTTGAGTATTTCTGTAACTACTGATCTCCTGGGATTTTTACACACAACAGTCTCTATAATTTACTCAGACTGGTGTCAAAAACAAAAAATATCCAGTGAGTGGCAATTGTGGTGACAGAAACGCCTTGTTGATGAGAAAGGTCAACAGAGAATGGCCAGACTGGTTCGAGCTGACAGAAAAGATACAGTAACTCAGATAAACCCTCTGTACAATTGTAGTGAGCAGAATAACATCTCAGAATGCACAACATGTCAAACCTTGAGGTGGATGAGCTACAACAACAGAAGACCATTTTGGGCAATTTATTAGGACCATAGTGTTCCAAATAAAGTGCTAAATTTAGAATATGTACAGTAAGTAAAGTAAAAGTGTATGTGTGAGCAATTTTTGCTTTAAATCACATAAAAAATAAGATTCTTGACTTTTTTTTTTTTTTTAACACGTCCAAACATGAGACTGTGTTACAGGTGTGAAATATTTCAACATCAATGTGTTCAACAAACAAATCTTTGCTGCCAGTAAGCAAAGTAAGGCAGTAAATGTTTGTACATGAGAAAAGTAATTCCTCTTGTGCATGCAGTGGTCATGCACACAGAAAAATGTAATGAACTAATCGTTTTCAACACCTCCTCTTGCTGCAGTTCCTCTTTAAGCATGGACCACACCAACCATGGTATGAGCTTTAAATAAAACACTATTTATAGTGTCACATCTTTCAGTCTAGTTTTGAAAAGATGAAGGATAAAGAACAACCAAAAGCCTAAAAACTGAACTTTCCCTCTTCACATGTTCAAAGTTTGTTTTCAGCTGAAGAACAGCCAAACAAAAGAGTGCAGCGATAGAGAGAGAGAGAGAGAGAGAGAGAGAGAGAGAGAGAGAGAGAGAGAGAGAGAGAGAGAGAGAGAGGGAGAGGGAGAGAGAGAGAGAGAGAGAGAGAGCGAGAGAGAGAGGAGCGGACATCTCTGAAACCACAATCACACCTTAATGTGGCTCTGACGGAACTGTTGCCAAGCAACAGCACCTCTACAGGCATGAAACCTTCACATGCGGCAGTGCTATTGACAAAAGCTCACTTCAGGCCTGTGACATTTTAAGGGGATTGTAAAAAAAGTATTTTCTCAGAAATCATTATTATGATATGTGTCTGCTGTGAGATGTGATATCGCACTGTGAGAGATATGACAGTACTTATCAGGGCTCTAGACTAAAAACTACTTAGGAGCAGTGGTGGAAAGAGTACTGATAAATCATACTCAATTAAAAGTACTGTTACTTCACAAACAATGTAGTGTGAGTAGAATAAAAGTAGCTGTCCTAAAAACTACTCAAGAGTAAAAGAGTTGCTCATTTAAAAGTACTCATGAGTAGTGAGTATTGAGTACGTAGTTGCAAAACCTATGACCCATTATAATGAACACTGTATGCCAACTTCTAAAATACATCACTTATCTATGATAAACACAACAGGAATCTGATACCAAAAAATAAAAGGGAGACATGATAACAGAAATGAAAAGATTAAAAAGTTATTTTCAATAAACTGATCATTTAAATCATAATGCATGAAACAATTACATTAAAATCAGTTTATGTGTAGTGTCTAAATTTCCCTTAATGCCGACAGAGCGTTATTGTTGTGCATAAAACATGCTTAAACAATGCAAGGAATGCCAAAAAATGCTAAATAAGCAGGACCACTTGGCATGTCGTAATAGAGGAGGTAGAGTAGGTATGGGAAAAGATGTTTGGTACAGGGGCAACATCATGCTTAAAAAGGAATAATTCACCCAAAAATGAAAATTCTCTCATCATTTACTGAAAGAGAATCAGTGGCAATATATTGAAGCTCCACAAATTACATAAATCAGCATATAAGTAGTCTAATCCATGTCTTCAGAAGTGATATGATAGATGTGGTGAGAAACTGATCAATGTTTTTTTTTACTATTAATTCTCCTCTCTTCAGTCAATCTCCACTTTAACTTTCACTTTCTTCTTGTGTTTTTGGTGATTCACATTCTTCATGCATATCGACTCCTACTGGGCAGAGAGAAGAGTTTCTAGAATAAATGGACTTAAATATTGATCTGTTTCTCACCCACACCTGTCATATCAATTCTGAAGTCATGGATTAAACCACTGGAGTTGTATGTATTACTTTTATGCTGCTTTTATGTGCTTTTTGGAGCATCAACATTTTGGCACCCCTTCACTTACATTGAATGGACCGACAGAGCTGAAATATTCTTCTAAATATCTTAATTTGTGTTCTGAAGAAAGCAAGTCATACACATCTGGGATGGCATGAGCGTGAGTAAATGTTAAGAGAAATTTCATTTTTGTGTGAATTATTTCTTAAAGTAGCACATGGGGGGCCACATTGTCCTCCTTTTGAGATACAATGTTCAACATTGATTTAGTTCTTGTATCTTTTAAGTCCAAAAATAGTTGTTCTCTCATTATAAAGCATGATGCACAATTATCTGAAGTTTGTGACTGGTGGAATGTTCTGCTGAAGTATTGCTCAGCAAATGTTGATTCTTTTCTATCTTTATAAAGGCGAAGCATAATTATATATTACTTTATCATCTGTACTTTCCTGGTAATTTATTACACCAATTAACACCCTCTCTACATCAGGGGTCAGTATTATAAAAAATAAAAAAAACAATATTATTAAAAATATTATTATTATAAATGTTTTATTCTATTACATTAATGCTTTTAAAGCTACTCAAGATATTCGGCCAAAAGTAGTGAGTGGTTTTCTCATTTCCTTGTTAATGTTGTTTGATTAATAGCCTTTATATGACATAGCCTACAAGACAGTACTCAATTCGGTTACATGTACACTTCAAGTCCAACATTTTGATGCAAATTCGCTTTTTGTCCCACTGTTTAAGTTCACTTTAGACATAAATGACTGCATTTACATTAAATCCTCACCAAGACGGGCACTGGCGGAATTATAATGTGCATTTGATTGCATTAGCGCACAAATATTAGCCGCCTCTCAATCAAACAGCGCATAGCTAATGTACAGACGTCAGGAAATGAAAAGTCAATCTTTTATATTTCATCTTGATCAACCAACCAGTGGTGCTCTTGGTATCATGATTGATGTTATGAACACCCCTGTCATAGATGTATAGCATAGGCTAAATATAGAAAATTACTCAAAAGTCTGATCGAGGACATCTCTCTATTTTCCTATATACATCTAGATCATTTTATTGCCCAGCCTTATTGATAACATTGCATTAATCTTTCACAGCAGCCCAATAATCTCAGTGATAGTTAAATTACAGGCTACATTATAGACACACAGAATCTAGTTATCAGAAATATGAAATTTACCTCGATATGTTTCTTCAAATTAGAGGCAGGATTAATGCTGATATCAGGCTTGAGAAAGTTAAACTCACATGACACAATCAAGCAATTGACCTTTTTCACTGTGAAAATCCCTTTCAGGTGCGGCCGGTTATGTTCAGCTGTAAACTTTGCTTGAGGAATTCTCCACATCCATAATAGTTGGTGCCAGATCTACAGCTGCCATTCAAGTTTTCATTTGACGGGAGTCACGAGACTCTCCCTTGCCAATCATGTTGATAGATAAAAATAAAATCAGGACAGGGAAGTAGTGAACACAGACGGTGGGAAAATAGTGCAGTAAAAGTGCAGTTACAGCACTTAAAATGTACTCAAGTAAAAGTATACAATTTTTAAACTACTTAAAAAAGTAAAATTCTTGGGGAAAAGTAAAGTAGTTACAGTAACATGAGTATTTGGTATTCGTTATTTTACACTCCTGCTTAGGAGCCATTGGCTCCTGAACTGAAACATTAAGGAGCCAAACGGCTGTTTGTTTGCCAAATCACAGAATTGCTCAATTTAGTTTGCTATTCAGAAACAAGATAGAAAGCAGAAGAAAAGGAAGACAGCTGAAAACCTATTAATCGGAGGTTTAATAAACAGTATACCGTATATATTTGAGAAGATATGATTGTATTCCCGTTGTCTCATAAATGTTCACACCCCTTTCATAATTTATACAAATATAAGAGATCAATATATATATATATATATATATATATATATATATATATATATATATATATATATATATATATAATACTGCTCTTCACAATCTACATTACAGATAATGCAATAAAGTATAGTATGCATATATATATACAAGACCTTATTCACTCTAGCGCCATCCTTGATTTTTAGTGGGAATGATAACGAGGCTGTGAGGGATAGACTTACCATCTCTTCAATGGGCTGTACTGCAGTTAAAAGTGTCTTTGGATCATTCCGCGGACAAAACATTGATATATATCTGTCCAAGGACATTCTATACAAAGAACTCCAGACAACATGAGTTGTGGAAAATCTCATGTCAGATGAAATCACATGACACATTTGACTAAAGAGCTTTATACAGCTTTATACCGTTTGTGCCATTGAAGAGACTGTAATGCCTTGTTCAGACTGCCACTAAAAATCAGATTTTTTTTTAATATCCAGATTGTATCCAGATGAGTTTTTAATAGTCTGGACAGCAAAAAACAAACAAAAAAAAAACACATGAAATCAGATTTTTCAGAATCTGATTCAAACCACATCGGGAGTTGGTTTAAGATGCCATTCAAATCCGATTTGTTTTTAGATGCATCTCAGATTTGATCACTTGCAATTAATAGTGCGTACAGTCTGCCTGAAAAGATCTGATTTGACAAAAAAATCTAATTTGCCTGCAGTCTGAACATAGCCTATCCCTCACATCCCTCTGTCATTCCCATAAAAGATGGCGCTAGCGTGAATAAGGTCTATTGCCTTAGTCTTTTACTGTTACCAGATGGCCCAGACACTGAGACCACAATAGTGCAAATTGAATTAAATCCCAGATGCAGAATATTGTGCTACTCCAATCCCAATCAATAATTATCAGGAGAAAAAAAAGTGGTACAAAATACAGGACTTTTAATTATAAAAAAAGCCTGAAATACACATGGAACACTTACTCTTTATCTGGAGCCCTGCTTAGGGTATTAGGTGGGTGGTGTTGAAACTGTTATCTGCATCTTTAAATCCAACACACACAAATTAAATAAATAAATAAACAAACGGGCCATGACTCTTTTAGATAGGAGAGGTCACAAGCAATTTCCCATTGAACACTGTCCTTCAGTTTGCTCTTGAAAGCAAGATTAATGTTTTTAATTAATTGCTGACCTTATAATTTAAATTAATAAAAAAAAAATTAATTGTTGTGTCTGACATAGTATCAATGGCGTTAAAAGTTACATTTGGCAATTTTTTTATTAGTTAAAAAAGGATGACAGGTGGCCTTACAGCAAACATGAGTGGTAATAAAGTGACTGTGATTTATGGTTTTGACTTCATTAAGAATAGCTACTGAAAGCCA
Source organism: Xyrauchen texanus (assembly GCF_025860055.1). Lineage (NCBI taxonomy): Eukaryota > Metazoa > Chordata > Actinopteri > Cypriniformes > Catostomidae > Xyrauchen > Xyrauchen texanus. The sequence goes on along the minus strand of NC_068294.1, from coordinate 26,450,794 downwards.
ATAAAAGTGTCGACAGAAGAGAGAAAAAGGCTGTAATTAGTTTAATACTATAAATTATGCTAGAAAAACCTAAAATCTTCTGGTGGATTAAATGATTGATGACTACAAGTGAGTGATGATTACAAGTATCAATTAATTTGGATACAATCCCATAGCCACATGTACTTCACACATTATAACCACTATCACTGGGACACTTTAATTGTACATATTATATTAATTACTTTAGTTGTTACCTTACCATACAATCTTGCAGTCAATACATTTTATTAGCCTTTTCCAAAACACAGGCAGGTAATGAATGATGTGTTTGTGCTTACACAAACACATCATGCATTACCTGCCTGTGTTTTGGAAAAGCTGAAGATGTGCTGAAGATGTGTTTGTGCTTACACAAATAGGTGATAATTTTATGTGCTGAAGATGTGTTTGTGCTTACACAAATAGGTGATAGTTTCAGATGAATAGAGCAGGCCTATGGAATATTTATATTATTGGTTGACAACCAGTAATAAAATGCATGTGCTGTCTTGTAATTGCAAGCAGACAGATATGACAAGGCAAAAATATGTTTGCTAACCAGATGTTGTGATGTAATATGTGAATATCAGCAGTCAGTCAAACCTGAAAAGTATCAAAACTAAGTCAAAAAGTGGCAAAAAGAATAATGTACCAGTAAGAATACGTGTCAGGTAAGGTAATGTTGGTGTCTGGTTACTATTCTCTCTAAGTGGAGAAGGAAACCTACTGTGCATTTGGCACCTATAAAAATGTGGTAATAATTGTGTTATATAAAAAGTTATATTTGTTAACAGTAGTAAATGCATAAGTTATCACGAACTAACAATGAACAAAACTTTTACCAGCATTTATGTATTCAATTTATAATTTATTTTTTATTTTTTATCATTAGTTCATAATGCTTTAACTAATACTAGCACATGCAACTTTTATTTAAAATAAATATTTAATATATGTTGAAAATAACATTAACCAAGATTAATAAATAATAATAATTATTCAAACAGTTGAATACACAGGAAGTTCCGATCAGTTTTCACCATTCGAATGAATGGAATTCAGATTGTTTTTCACGGAGGCTGAGAGATTGAAATCATTAAATTAAATGCATCTTTTGCTGTCCAGCAAGGCGATGCAAGGTGATTTAAACAGCAATGTGAATTTTATGTGCTGAAGTGCAGCCTATACCCCCCCATGCCCCCCATGCTCACACTTCTCTGACTCAAACATTGAAGGAGTAGCACTGTTTATTTGCAGTGAAGTGCTATGGTGCAAGGACAAATTGCGATTTCATTAATGCAGTCAATCGTACAACCTTGATAGATACCATACCAATATCTCAGAGGTCCAAATCTGCAGGTTCCAGAGTGTGCTTTAAATGGGTTTCTCCTTATCATACAGTAAGTGCTACTTATACTGTAACTGCTATGTTTGAGTTGTTGTTTTTCCACATTTATGTGAAAATGACAATGAATAAAAAAAAGAAATACAATTTTTTCTCTTGAGTGCCAACCCCTCTACGCATTTAAATTCACAGATGACCAAGTCTGTGGTCGCACTACTTTTTCTCTGTGTCTGATTTAGAACAGGCGGAGCTGTAGATCTAATGGCCCTTAGATAAAATTAACCATTATTTTTTATTCTTACCTTAAAAAAAAAAAAAATATGACAGCTGTAACTAATAAATTTTGGCAAGTGACCATGATATAAGCGGAAAGTGCATTTAAAATTGATTAACTCACATCTAGTCGTGGATTATCCCTCACTTAACAAATGTTGTTCATTGTTAGTTGATGTTAACAAATGAAGCTAACTAATGTTTAAGAAAACAACCTTATTATAAATCAATCATACACGTAAATCAAAGTTAGAAGGGATAAAGTAGTTCTGAAGTAATCTTATTTTAATAAATTATAAATAAACAATGATTGTCTCTGGTAAATTGATCGTACTGTATTTACAGCATACAAACACATGCAATTTATTAATTTCTTAATATTATCTTTGTTAATTTGATATGAGCAACAATTCTATGCTATAAACATACTATACAATCTTAACAAAAATTCAAACTTAGGTCACAAAAAGCTGTGATTGTGATATGTCAACTTTTCTAGTCATTTGCATAATTAAAAAATCCAATCTGGGCTGGTCAATCTGTAAGTTAAAATGGTCTAGAAAACCAGTCAAAGAAAAGTAATGGTGTAGAGAGAGAGAAAGACAGAGAGAGAGATAGAGTATACAGTATAGGATAGGCCGTGTATTCAGCAGTGGAGCTTTTCTATTCATACCTGGCCTACCAGCACATACACTCACCTAAAGGATTATTAGGAACACCATACTAATACTGTGTTTGACCCCCTTTCGCCTTCAGAACTGCCTTAATTCTACGTGGCATTGATTCAACAAGGTGCTGAAAGCATTCTTTAGAAATGTTGGCCCATATTGATAGGATTGCATCTTGCAGTTGTTGGAGATTTGTGGGATGCACATCCAGGGCACGAAGCTCCCGTTCCACCACATCCCAAAGATGCTCTATTGGGTTGAGATCTGGTGACTGTGGGGGCCATTTTAGTACAGTGAACTCATTGTCATGTTCAAGAAACCAATTTGAAATGATTCGAGCTTTGTGACATGGTGCATTATCCTGCTGGAAGTAGCCATCAGAGGATGGGTACATGGTGGCCATAAAGTGAAGGACATGGTCAGAAACAATGCTCAGGTAGGCCGTGGCATTTAAACGATGCCCAATTGGCACTAAGGGGCCTAAAGTGTGCCAAGAAAACATCACCCACACCATTACACCACCACCACCACCACCAGCCTGCACAGTGGTAACAAGGCATGATGGATCCATGTTCTCATTCTGTTTACGTCAAATTCTGACTCTACCATCTGAATGTCTCAACAGAAATCGAGACTCATCAGACCAGGCAACTTTTTTCCAGTCTTCAACTGTCCAATTTTGGTGAGCTCTTGCAAATTGTAGCCTCTTTTTCCTATTTGTAGTGGAGATGAGTGGTACCTGGTGGGGTCTTCTGCTGTTGTAGCCCATCCGCCTCAAGGTTGTGCGTGTTGTGGCTTCACAAATGCTTTGCTGCATACCTTGGTTGTAACGAGTGGTTATTTCAGGCAAAGTTGCTCTTCTATCAGCTTGAATCAGTCGGCCCATTCTCCTCTGACCTCTAGCATCAACAAGGTATTTTCGCCCACAGGACTGCCGCATACTGGATGTTTTTCCCTTTTCACACCATTCTTTGTAAACCCTAGAATTGGTTGTGCATGAAAATCCCAGTAACTGAGCAGATTGTGAAATACTCAGACCGGCCCGTCTGGCACCAACAACCATGCCACGCTCAAATTTGCTTAAATCACCTTTCTTTCCCATTCTGACATTCAGTTTGGAGTTCAGGAGATTGTCTTGACCAGGACCACACCCCTAAATGCATTGAAGCAACTGCCATGTGATTGGTTGATTAGATAATTGCATTAATGAGAGATTGAACAGGTGTTCCTAATAATCCTTTAGGTGAGTGTATTAGCAGCAGAGGCAATAGGATTGAGCACAGTGGAGTGTTTTAAATTCTTCCGTCTCATGTCTTTTAAAGCAAAAGATACAGTAAGGCTGATGGCAGAGCTGTTACTAAAAGTGTAACTGAGAATATGACAGCTGAGGATTGAGCTCTAATGAAGGGTGATGTGTGCTTCATCATCCAGGCATGCTCCTCCTTCAGCCCCTGCTTTTCCAGCTCGGGACCCACCACACTGCGAATGGTCTCATAGTATGTGTTCAACCAGTGGAGCTACAAGACAACACAACAAATTAACCATGGTCTGCAGAGATGTTCTGCATCAGCATCAGCATCCCTTGCTCATACCTCTGTTTTAATATATATATATATATTTATCATTGCCATGTATTGGACAATTAAAAAAAAAAAATTAAGCAGCTGTATGTGTAGACATTTGCTAACCCACAACCCCCCACTCAATTCAAGGTGTAGTTCCATTGAAATGTATCTGTGGGGACTTTTTAAATGAAAGGAAATCAACACCAGCACATATGTTTGCTATGCAATTCAATGCTTTGCACAAAGATATCAGTAGAGATGAAAATGATGTAGTTGTATTACCTGCTCAGGGCTAAGGAGAGATGTGTCTATTAGGTTTCTGTCATAAGGCACCAGTGAAACTGTTTCAAAAGTCAAGTAATTGTTGCCATGCTGGAAAAAGATGAAAAAGGGTTTATAACATCCAGGGAAACTGGTGAATTTAAGCATCATTTCATAACATCTCCTTTTGTGTTCCACAGAAGAAAGACAGTCATAAAGCTTTGGAACAACATGAGTGACAAAATGATGCCAGAATAATTTTTTTGGGGTGAACAATCGCTTTAATATTTAATTAAGAACTGTAATTGGCTAGCTGCATTTAATATCATAATTTACAGAGTTGGACTCTAAATAGTTCGATATACCTTTGTTGTAGCTGGAATAGTAACAGTGATGTCCTCTATCCGTATACCAAAGTCATTCTCCTTGTAATAACCAGGTTCTACAGGAGAGTTTTTCAGTGTAAGACTTTCAAAGAGATATATTATCATAAAAAGACAATCATAATGAGCTGCCTAATGATACCTCACCAATTGATGTAAACATTCCCTCTTGAAATGGAATATTATTGGACTGAAATCCCACAGGCCCTATGAGAGAAAACAACGAATAAACTAGATAGGTAAATTTGTCAAGACAAATTTTGACAACTGAAAGTTTAAACTAGTTTGATGGTTATACAGACATTGCAGTGAGACAAGCAGCTAGCTAGTTTGCTAGAGAAATAGTCAGACAGACCTTCAGACAGAGAGCCAAACAGATAGTCAGAGAAACCATCAGCCAGATATATACTTAGATCTGTCTGCTGTGTGAAAACGGTAAGTCCGATTCAGTTAGAAGAGACATTGTAACACGAGCTTGTCTGTGCTAATTTTGGAGGATGTAGCTTGAAAGTTCTAGGTGGAGTTACAATTGATCATTTTGGTCTGGGTTTAGGGGTAACCATGTCTGTAGAATAACGGTATGTTGGCATCAAGAGAAATAATAAAGAACAATAGTGGTCATTTGAAGACTTTAAGGTGAAGTGTGCAATTTCAGAGCCTATTTTTAAACAGGTTTCTTGAACACTTCCCCGTCTCCCATTGGTTGTTCAAACAAAAGGTCCCACCCCAAACTCATGCCACTGGTTAAGCCAATGTTGCTATACACGACTGGTCAGGACAGTGTAACAAACAGAGCAATGTATTAAAATTGCCACACAGCCACAGTTTCTACACTTTATGGGGGAATCAACCTACTAATGGCTCACATATTGTTGTCTCTGCATTTAAGCAGAGATATGAGAAGGTATTTTGACACAAAAAAAACGAGACACTTCACTTTTAAGAAGTTAGTTTCAGTGCAGTCACATTAGATGTAGAAGTTCGGGACTATTGCATCAGTGACGGAATTAAAGAATGACCAGTCGATAGTTCCAGACTTTACTTGTTTTTACTTTTAGATCAACTCAAATCCATCAAGATAGCAATATTACTGGGACAAAAAGATAATGTTACAGAATCAGTCTTACATTCATGGACTCCAAAGTAGTTGCCCACACCATGACCTGTGCCATGGCCATAATTTAAACCGATTTCCCACAATGCCCTTCGTCCCAGCATCTCCACATTCACACCTAGGATGGGGTTTAAAAACACAAATGAGTGGCCAGCACACCACAGGTTCTTTGGTGGAAAATCTGCTGCAGATAGGGGGCCCTCTTGTGGAAGAATTATAACATGGTTGTGTGTTCCTGAATGGAGATTGTGATTGAGATGTATAAGATCCTTACCTCTAGTTCCAGCAGGAAAGATGGTTCTTGAAATTTCAATATTTCCCATGAGCACCCTTGTGTAGGCCTCCTTTAAGAGTAAGACAGGGACAACAAAACAGTGTTCTTCATAGTGTTCTAAATGTAAGCCTAATAATATGCTCTGCATAATCAATATCTCCTTATGCCTGCTGTTCAGTACCTTTTGAAAGTCAGTGGGTACACCCCAGTGTACAGTACGTGTGATATCCGTAGTACCATCCCTGTAAGGCAAAATTAATTTCTTATTCATTTAACATAGATCAGAGAGAATGCTTGCATGTGATTCATCTGTATCATGTTTTGCACAAAAACAATAATACCACGATACTCACAGATACTGTCCTCCAGAGTCAACAAGATACATCTCATCCACCATAAGCTTTCTTGCAGTTTCATTAGATGGACTGTAATACATAAAAAAAAAGACATAAAGAGCACTTAATGCATGACTACAGTATGTAGTAGCATGACCAATTTAATAAAGGTGGGGGAAAAAAAATTGCAAAATTTTTTTTTGTGAGAACTCTATGTCTAAATGTCTAAAACTTATTTTTTTTTATTGTTTTATTTGTAGGATATCTTATATAGTGCAACATTACCAGGTCCCTGCTGATTCCTACCCATACTATTTGAATGAACAAGGAAATATTGGCAAAGTAAAACATTATCAGGAGGATGGGAGAAGACAAAAAAAAATTTAATACCTATAGTGGGCAAGAGCAGCATTAGGTCCACTTGCAGAAATGGTCTCAAAACTCGGTCCTCTGCTGTTCTTTTGCTTACTGCCAATACACAGTAAAGGGTGTGTGTGTGTGTCAAAAATAGATAAAAAGTTTAACTGACTAAAAGTTCTGTAATATAGCACAAAGTGATTTACACAAGTAGAATATGTTCTTGAATCAACATCCTTTGTTGTTCCAGGAGCATGTTCTACTCCTGCAAACGATGTTTGGCCTGCAACACAAGCTTAGCAAGACGACTAATATTGACAGAACAAAAAGTTTTTCTGTTTGAGTGGTATCATCAATGATGTACAGTTTAGCTCAGCTGTTCTGTACCTGCGACACTGATCAATGAAATGTGCTGCTGTAAGCTCTGTCTCTTTTCCCTCTGGGACTTTCTTCTCAAGCCACAGCAGAAGCTGCATGACTGCGACTGCGTCCCTCACCTGCGGAGAGCCAGAGAGGATGTTCACTCATCGCAACTGATAGGAACAAAAACTTAAATTAAAGGACAATTCTGGGTTCAATACAAGTTAAGCTCAATCGACAGCATTTGTGGACATATATTGATTGCCACAAAAATACATTTTGACTTGTCCCTCCTTTTCTTTAAAAAAGCAAAAATCTGGCTTACAGTGATGCACTCAGAATGGAAGTGAATGGGGCCAATCCGTAAATATTAAATACTCACTAATTCAAATGTATAGCCTCAAGATGTAAACAATATGCACGTTAACATGATTTTAGTGTGATAAAATTGCTTACTAACCTTTTTATTTTTCAAGTTATAGACAATTTTACAACTTCGTTGCCATAAGAATGTTATGCCAACAAACCCTAAAATTACTGTAAAATGACAATTTAAACAATTTTACAGCTCAAATAATACAGCACACGAGCTTTAACAGAAGAATTAATGTAAGTGCTTTTATAAAATTATAAGCTTCACATTTATTACTTTAAATCCTCCAAAAATTGTCCCCATTCAATTCCATTGTAAGTGCCTCCCTTTAACCTCTATGTTTGTTTTATTTTTTTTTAAGAAAAAAGGGACGAGACAGGTCGAAATAATTTTTGACCTTGTATTGAACCCGGTATATTCCTTTAATTTAAAATAATCACAAATTAATTTGAGTTTTTGATGCATAGTATATTCATATTTTTTTTAATATTACAACCCACCTTCACTAAACATGAAAACTAGATATAGATATTTCACTAGATAGTGATAATGCTAGACATTTACAAGAAATGTAAAGGCATTAAACATATTTAAATTATATAATTTAACACATTAACTTTGACAGCTCTAAAAATACAACAAATTAAACTAAATATACTGAAAAACTGAAACTAAACTAAAGATATCAGTCATACAGTAAAAACGAGCAGTAAAAATTCGTACAGTAAAAATTCGTCATGAAATGACGAATTGAAAACCTTTACTAAACCTGGTCCCAGCACGATTTTTAGATGAAGAAAAAATAAAAAAACTCCTTCTGAAAAATAGCAATATAATGCTACTATATACAAGCAATATCCCCATAACACTGTCAATAAAAAAAGATCCCAATATGTTTGATGGAAGTTCTGTGATAAGGAAAGATTCAGCTGCATCCAGCTGCAGTAAATGGAGTCTGTCTGGTGTGGATTTATGGTGTGTTAAAGTGCAATTCAATCTAGAAATTACAATGATAAAAGATTGGTATCGGAAGCCATTAGGTTTATGACCACCTCACAAAAGTCATTTGTGGAGACTATTGTGTATGTGTCCTCTTACATGAGCCTCTTTGAGAATACGCTGCTCTGTTGCATCTTTCACTGCTTTTGCGGTCAGCACTGGAGAGTAAGTGCTAGTCAGTAGTTTCTCCTTAAAGAGATAAAAAAGTTAAATGGTCCAAAATTATGCACAATTAATCTGTTCATAGTCTAAGTTTGGTGGACTGACAAAGTTTAGATGTAAAAACTTTAATAATAAAAAATGGGATTTAATTGTATGCAGAACAGTTGCATTGGGTCAGCAGAGCCATGTCAACTAACATCTATGTTACAATCTGAGTCATTAGCCTACCCAAATATATCTGTTCATATGCTGTATGCGTATTACGGAGCCCCCGAAGTGACCTGTGCAAAAAAACAAATCTAAGAGACTTTGTTTCTCGTGCGCACGAGAAACTATCGCGTGCGCACGAGATATTATCGCGTGCGCACGAGAAACTATCGCGTCGCGCACGAGATACTTTCGCGTCGCACGCGATACAGTTTCGGTGTGTGTATAGCTCTTTTCCGATTAGCGTCATTGCCATCATTCATTTACTCAAAGATACTGAGAGCATGGATGCGCATGAATTTATAGAGATATATTTTAAACTTGGCCTTCAATACAAAGACATTACTGTCTATGACATTTGTAATACTGTCATGGCTGAGACACGCTTTGATCTTCCAAAGGACACTAATCAAGCAATAGACTTGTTTGCATTTAACACTAGAACTACCGGAAGTCTATAACTACTAGAATGGCCATAGCGGTCATTCTGACCGTTCATTCTAGACTGTACCAAATGTCATGTCATATTTACATTCGAAACTTCTATTGAGGTTTTAGAATGAAGCTTCTAATGTCTGTTGTCATATTTTATGGCGTCATCACCCTAAAAATGTATTGAATAAAATAGAATAATATGGATCAAATGGAGCGCCAAGCGAACGCAGATAGTCCTACATAATACGATCTTTTTTTTGTAATATATAATAGTGGTAGACTATACAAATACATATGCCTATATATATTATATATTAGCTGCTAGACTGCCCCGGAAGGTGCGTGCCTCGCTTTGTGTCCAGCAAGTTTTTTCACCAGTGAAAATGGTTTTGAAAGTCTAAACGTCAACAAACATGGATTGAGGCGGAATATTTCATTAGATAAAAACATGTTGTGAATTTTGGAAATTATTAGGCTACATCTATCCTTTTTCAAAACATGTTGACTTTTGGACTTTACAACACTCTGAATTTATTGGAAATTGGAAACAATCCTATGCAGCCACCACTGGAATCAAAATCCACGAATAAATGAATCTGTTATATTAATAATAAACACCAGGACACAAAATTTTAATTCTAACGAATGTGAAAATGTATTAGTTCATCGACAACCACAGAACTTGCTATTGTAGCTAATTACAGATACAAATTTGATTTTTTATATAATTATTCTCTTTGTAAAATAAAAACAAATCAATACAATAGCTTATAAAAACATCACCAATGTGTATTTCAATGCATAGTAAAAACCTTAGACATGTATGAAACACATAGGCCTAACCCAAAATAGCCAAAGCGGTTAATAAAGAATTCGATAAACTGTGGGAAAACTGATTTGGAAAGCAATATTTGTTTTACTGTGAGCAAAAATATCATGCTGTAAATCTATAATGAAAATAGTATGCTGTAAAACCATTATGAACGAATTCTCCTAAAAGGGGTCTCACTTGAACAAAAAAAGGGGCCCCCTTTTAGGAGAATAATTTTATATAAATAATAAAATTTGTATCTGTAATTAGCTACAATAGCAAGATCTGTGGTTGTCGATGAACTAATACATTTTCACATTCGTTAGAATTAAAATTTCGTGTCCTGGTGTTTATTATTAATATAACAGATTCATTTATTCGTGGATTTTGATTCCAGTGAAAAAACTTGCTGGACACAAAGCGAGGCACGCACCTTCTGGGGCAGTCTAGCAGCTAATATATAATATATATAGGCATATGTATTTGTATAGTCTAGCACTATTACATATTACAAAAAAAAGATCGTATTATGTAGGTCTATCTGCGTTCGCTTGGCGCTCCATTTGATCCATATTATTCTATTTTATTCAATACATTTTTAGGGTGATGACGCCATAAAATATGACGACAGACATTAGAAGCTTCATTCTAAAACCTCAATAGAAGTTTCGAATGTAAATATGACATGACATTTGGTACAGTCTAGTATGAACGGTCAGAATGACCGCTATGGCCATTCTAGTAGTTATAGACTTCCGGTAGTTCTAGTGTTAAATGCAAACAAGTCTATTGCTTGATTAGTGTCCTTTGGAAGATCAAAGCGTGTCTAAGCCATGACAGTATTACAAATGTCATAGACAGTAATGTCTTTGTATTGAAGGCCAAGTTTAAAATATATCTCTATAAATTCATGCGCATCCATGCTCTCAGTATCTTTGAGTAAATGAATGATGGCAATGACGCAATCGGAAAAGAGCTATACACACACCGGAAACTGTAACGCGTGCGCACGCGATAGTTTCTCGTGCGCACGAGAAAGTCTCTTAGATTTTTTTTTTGCACAGGTCACTTCGGGGGCTCCGTAGAGTATCCAAGCTAACGTGGATAAACCCTGGGGGTCCAAAAGTAGCCTATGAGACCTAATTTAAAATCTAGGCTTACAAATCTAATTTAAAACCGTGAAATACACAGCAAACCATAGGTTATTAAAAAATGTAAAACATAGAATAAATTATGATTTTGCAAAATTTCAAGGTAACTAATCAAATAAGCAAATTTGTGACACTGATCTTAACTTGTTTATATGAAAGGTCAGATTGCTTTGCTTCCATTAAAACACACAAAATGCTCTTTCTGTTTGGAACATTCTCAAATCATGCTGGGATAACATGGATCCTAAGAAACTGTGGAATGTATGTAAGCTTTTCACTTACTTTTTAAATTGTTATGCTGATAACATAATTGGCAAGAAATCAGATAGCATTACAAAAAAGCAAAATAGCATTTTTACTAGTGGTCTAAGACTTTTGGCCCACACTGTACAAGCACCCTATAATTTGGATTCCAGTCATACCTCAGGAGTAATGAGCTCATACAGGGCCTGGTTGGTGTACTCTGTGCCCACCCACACCCTCACGTTGGGTTTAAGTAGATAGGTCTGCAGGTATGTGCGCACAGAGCTGTACTCAAACAGCTGCACGCAGTAGGCATGGTAGCACGACACATTCAGATACTCCTTCAACTCATCTGTTATTCGCTCAGTGTGCACAAAGATCCTGGGGAAGGAGAATAGTTAATAACTCTAAACCAACTTCAATGAAGCATTTGGGCACTTTGGGACTCTTAAGTCACAAAAACAAAAATGTGATTGCATTAGATACAAAGTATCAAACCATGGGGTATCTGCAAGTTAATGATGCTAGAGCTTTTTCCAGAACTCACTTAACCTTCTGAGCCATTTTAGCAATTAAAAGTTTCACCAGCTTGTCCCAAAGTGTTCTCCTCAAGATCACATGGGTGTCCTAGGTGCTTAACCACAGGAGTAGTTTATCACATTAACTATGGACCTGTTCCACTAACTTTGACATCCAAAATACTTAAAGGGATAATTCACCCAAAAATGATAATTCTTTTATCATTTTCTCACCCTCATGCCATCCCAGGTGTGTATGACTTTCTTTCTTCTGCAAAACACAAAGATTTTTAGAAGAATATTTAAGCTCTGTAGGTCCATACAAAGAAAGTGAATGGTGGCCAGACCTTTAAAAAAGCTAAAAAAAAAAAAAAATCACATGAAGGCAGTAAAAATGTAATCCATACAACTCCAGTGGTTAAATCCGTGTTTTCAGAAGTGATATGATAGGTGTTGGTGAGAAACAGATCAATATTTAAGTAATTTTTTAGTATAAATTCTAATAAATTACATAAGTGAAAGTACAGATAGTAAAAAAAAAAAAAGGATTGAAATATTGATCTGTATCTCGCCTAAAGTGATTGCATCACTTTAGAAAACATATATTTAAAAAAATGTCCTATGGATTAAGTTTATGCTGCCTTTATGTGATTTTTGGAGCTTCAAAGGTCTTGTCACCATTCACTTGCATTGAAAGTACCAACAGAGCTGAAATATTGTTCTAAAAATCTTTGCTTGTGTTCATCAGAAGAAAGTCATACACATCTGAGATGGAAAGTGAGTAAATGATAACAGAATTGACATTTTTGGTGAACTGTCCCTTTAATTTTGAACAATACATCTATTGATTTATTTGAGACTAAACAATTTTTATAGAAATGTTCTGCTATCTTTTTCTTTTTTTATAAATGCCACTTGGTTTGATATTTTGGTGTTTTGTTATGCAGAGACACGTATACAGCTTTAATGCCTTAAGTGTCTAAAGTATAGAGGAAATTGTGAACTTGCCATATTTCATCCATTGTTAGCAGAGTGTAAGAATAGAAGAATGGATTGAAAGGGATGTCGTTGCCTCGTAGATTAAACAGCCCTGAAAATAGAGGCACATGTTTAAATGTTTTGATCCAAGAATCTCCTCAGGACATTGATAGACAGCCTGCGTGAGGTGACGTTGTTTTGTAATGTGGGACGCTTACATGCTGTCTCATCCAAAGCTGAAAGCAGCACAGCGGTGGGCTTGTATGGATTATCATTTATTTGGGCCCGTATCTGGTCAACCTTCATCTGCCAGGTCCTCTCTGAACAGCCGAACAAACACAAACATGCACACAGTTATCTTCCATGACTTCAGTACCTTAGCAAGGCTCCATTAACTTACATCAGATTAGAATATCCCCTCTGCCTGCTGCCATCATGGTCATTAATATAAGTTATATCTTGTCATTAAAGATTAAATAAGAGCATTATTGCTCTATCTGTCATTATATTATAGTACTCTGTCCTGCTTGCTTGCACTTATCAGTCAAGTGACAGTGATAAGACATGCACACACCGATGATACTCTCAGGTAAGCATGTGGGGTTGTCAGGAGGCAGAGGATGTCGATCTATCCATATTTTATCAACCAGGTTATCAGGGATTGACTTCAGGATCCGGCCCGCTGGAGCCAGGTTGGTGTTGTAGATGCCAAATGTGTCTGCAGCAACAAACAATAGTGACCTAAGTCTTTGAGACTTTTAGATCAATTTATTTCACAGATCTTGCATCTTATGCCATGCTTTTCAAGAAATAATAATAAAAAACCTTACTTAAAGGTGAAGCATGTCATTTCTGTACCACTAGCATCACCAAAAAAGAATGGTAAAAATAATGACTGTTTTCAAAAAACACTAAACCATTTTCCATTGGTTGGACAAACACTAAACACCCACACTAAATCCATGCCATCAGTTCAACCAACGATGCCATGTTAAACTGGTTGGGCTGCTTACACAAACAAAGCAATGTTTTGATAGCGCCACAGAGCCACTCCGTTTACATTTTCAGGGAAATAAACCTATGAATGGCTTACATAAGATTTAATGTACTGTCAGTCGGGCATTATCGTAAAGTCCAGTGTCTGATAATATCTGGCTGATATCCGATAACAACTGGCTGTATATTATTCTGTTTATTACACGCCTATTTACAAAATTAATAAATAATTGCAAATGAAATATTAAATTTAGTTGAAATTATTGGATTTTGTGAAAAGAAAGAGACAAGAGAGTGCAACAAGACATGGAACTAGCATATTGATTTATACTGAATAATTTATATTGCATACTGAATTTAGGTCATTATACAAAAACATTTGACTACTGAATGCTATGAATGACCAAACAGAATAGAGTATTCCATAGCGCTGTACAGTCTACAAAGTTAACTGGGATAGAAGACAGCATCTAAAAAATGACACACTTTACCTTTACAACATTTTATGAAAGATAGTGTTTCATTGGCGGTGCTTGCTTACCTACAGAGAAGAGGAATGGGTCGAAGCCCACCTGATCTCCCTCAGGGATCTCTTTGATTAGCCAGTTGGTTATGCTGTGAATTGAGACTATGATCCAGTAGAGTTAGACCAGAAAATTGTTAAAGAATCTGATAACAGTTAATGTGGATGTCAGTTTAGAAAAAAAAGAACAGAAGAAAATATCATAATTTTTTTTTTTATTTTTTTTTTACATCAATGGAATAACTTTTTTTCAATATTCTTGGAAGACATGTTTCAAGATCTTTGCACTTTCTTGTTTTACTTTATTTTGATTAATATGAACTACATATTTGTCAAAATCACTGATCATCACTGATCCTGAAAAGATCTGCATAAATTCCCATGCTGATTTAGGCTGGTTTATGCTGCTTAGTGCTGGTCTTTCTGGTGGACAGACAGTGCACCAACAAATTGTAGACGGTGAAGCTGGCCAACCAATACAGTTTTTTTGGAGAAGCTGGCTGACAAAGGAAGATTTGCTGGTTAAGCTTATTAAGAAATGGGACAACAGCATACCAGCATCCAAAACACAACATATACTGGATCTCCATAACTGTTTGATCTCATAATTTGCTCCTCACCATCTCGCTTTAGCTCCCAGTTACAGTCCATTTGTCTCTCTGCCTGAATCCAGTAGCGGCTGTCAGTCCACAAAACTGCTTTGCTTTGAGTAATAACTGCTGTGCCTAGAAGAGACAGACTATTGTTAGTTACAATAGATGACAGGAGTGATTCATTTGTAAAGGACCAAAGAAGTGACAAACATAATGTGCATACTGATACAGTTATATTATGGTCAGTTGGCAATGAACCACACCTGCAGAGCCAGTGAAACCAGACATCCAGCTCAACCTCGCATCTCTAGGGGCGATATACTCACTCTGCCAATAAAGTCACAATGAGTTAGTGCGACAAAGGTAATGTCTGAGGATGGAGAAGATTGACAGAAAAGAGATTTTTTTTGTACCAGATGAGCATCTGTCGCAGGTATGATGTAGGCAGAGATACTCAACAGACTCATGGCTGTCCTGAGATCACAAAGCCTTAGTGTTGTGTTTACAGCTGTTGGTGGCAGATACTGCAAAAATAGACATTAACCATTTAATTTAACCACTACTGAACACTAAATGTAAATAGGAAAAGTAAAAAGGAATTTTCAATTATATTCAACATATTCAGTGAATACTTTAACCCATTCACATCAGTCAAAAGATTGGACACACCTAATCGTTCTTTTTTAATAATTTTTTCATTATCAATTATGCAGTGACCAAAATGTTAAACATATTCAAAACTATTTTTCAGTTTAGCTTCTATAAAGCAGCCCTTTTTGCCTAGATTTAAGCTCTGCACACTCCGCATGAATTCTATTAACCAACTTCATGAGGTGCCACCTGAGATGCTTTGTATACTTGTAAACAAAACTAATTTTAAACATTGAATTATACGCCTTTAGATTAAAATGTTTTTAAGATCATGAGAAACACTTATTTAGTGAAGTTTATCCAAACTTTTGACTGGTAGTTCATAGAGATTCTCTAGGAGATTATGGACTCCTTCAGGATACACATTTTACTCAAACTGAAGTTTACTTCATTTAATTAGTCAAGATAAAAAATATATTTACAAGCAAGGGAAAACTATTATTAAATGTGTTCTCTGTGCAGCAGAATAAGAAAGAATATCCACAGGGAAAACACACACTACACTGGAATCAGATTTTGATGTATGCATGCATGACCTAAAAACTGTGCTCTTATCAGAGGAGAGAATCTCTTCGTTAAGAGGCCTGATTATTTTCTTTGTGTTCTGTTTCCTGACTGCTAAAGATGGAACCTAGCAGTGCGCTGGCTCAAGAAACAAAGACAGAGAGAAAGAACATACAGTAGTGAGAATACATTGGGATAAGAGTACCGGAGGAATTGCAGAACAGTTCCTCTCGCTGCCCGGCCCTTCTTCAGCCCGAACTGCATGTCTGCTGCCTGCAGTGAAATGTGAGAAGAAACACACAAATGACAAAACTGTAACTGTTCTCATTCACTATCAGCACATTTGGATATCAAATGTGAACACTCTTGGCTAAATAATACTCTCACTCAAGCCAAGATGACTGCTGTCATATGTCAATGGGATTGAAACTTTCCAAGTGGAACTACACTAACAGCTGCATAATAACAAACATGCATAACATTATACAAAAAAAATACATGAACAAGCCAAATACAGTTCACACAGTGTATATAATCATACTCTGAATAAATGAACATTTTTAAACATGGTCTTTTAAATAATCGTCAGTACACAGTTGTTTTATTATAAACATCCTTAAAAAAGCATACATTTACTATGTTTAAATTGAGGAAATTTAGGTTATGTCAGTTTTAATATCTTAAGCTATTGTGCTTCTCAAGTAAAGTTATCTTGTTTTAAGGATGTTTAGAGACTGTATTTGTACTGGACAACAAGACAAAATAATTATTAAGAAAATTATTTTCGCATTACATATTAAATGAATAGCAAAACAGCAAACAAATTACATTTTGCTGCTGAATTCATCTTCAGGCTAATGGCATGCAAATATATTTCCTTGAATAAACCAACATGCATGACACAACAGATGGTGAATTAAAACTGCCTTAATGAAAGCCTTCCTCAGACAGTGCATGACACTCTCATTCACTTTCATAGTTACACCATCAAGATAACATTGCCATCACACAGATAAAGACCTATATATACAGTATATATATATATATATATACATATATATGTATATATATATATATATATATATATATATATATATATATATATATATATATATGTTTTACCTCTAAGAACCACAAGACACACAGCCAGTCTCCAGCCTAAGAAGCTCATTTTAGACCATCTGCTCCAAGCACATCCACACACTGAGTGTGACAGCGGGGTACGGGTGTCTCTGTTTTGTATGTGTGTGTATATGAGGGTGTGTATACCCTATCTAAAATTACATGCATTATCTTGACTCAGAAGAGTGCTGAGCAGAATCATGTTCAAAAAAAGAGGGGGAGGAACTTTAGCTGCGACTCTTTACTTCAATCTTTACTCCTGCAATAAAATCATGGTGTCTCTCTCTCTCCCCCGTCTTTTTCTATGTGCTTGTTTGAATTTACAGTGCACTTACCCAGGCATGGCAAAGCAACTGCAGGTCACACAGTAAATTATAGCCAACGTCTCCTGTAATATTATATAGACTGAACTCTGCAACACTGCCCTCTTCTGCTAACTCATTCTGAGCTCACAAAATGAGGCTCACTCCACCTTCCAATGCTGGACTAGGTTCTGCAATGAGATCAGGAAGTTTTTCAAGAATATCCAAAGGCCCTTGTATACATGTACCACACACTATTGTGTACTCACTTAAAGAGAAAGTTCACCCCAAAAATGATATCATCCTTTACTCACTCTCATGTAATTTCAAACATGTTTGACTTTCTTCTGTGGAACACAAAAGGAGATGTTAGGCAGAATGCTGGACACATCTGAACCCTTAAAATGATAGTTCACCCAAAAATGAAAATTCTCTCATCATTTACTCACCCTCAAGAGGTTAAATCCATGACTTCAGAAGCAATAGGTGTGGCTGAGAAATAGATCAATATTAAGTCTTTTTTTTTTTTTTACCATGAATCTCCACTTTAACTTTTACATTCTTCTTCTTTTGTTTTTTGTCAATTCACATTTTTATCGTATGGTTTTATAAGATTTGTAATATAGTGCACATGGTACTTTAATACTTTAATAGGGCTTTATTTGTCATTCTTGGAGCTTGACAGCATCTATCACCATTCACTTTCATTGTATATAAAAGAGCAGAGTGGACGTTCTGCTTAACATCTCCTGTTGTGTTACAAGGAAGAAATAAAGTCATATGGTTTTGCGCTGACATGAGCACAAGTAAATAATATCAGGTCTAATGTGTGCTCTCAGGCCCATTGTGACCCTAAGTCATCCCTTTTTGATTTTACACACCCAACGGTGAAGAAAATATCTTTGTTTTCATCTCTAATATGATATGCAGAACTCAGATGAATGAAATGATACTCCATTCCACTTGATGATCAAAAGGCAATGAATGTCTAGACAGAGATGATTACTGTGCCACAGTCAGACCCACTTCTACTGAACAGCTGAGATGCACGCCTGGCTGTTCCTCTGCCACCAGACTCATTACTGCATAGCAACAGTGTCATGTGCAGAATAGGAGAAATGCCTCATTGCTGAGATAAAGTAGTCTTAAGTTAATTCTGTATCATACTACTAATCCAAAATCTGTACATTACTTTCTACATAATGTTCCTCCACATGATGAATAAAGGAATAGCTCATCAAAAATGAAAATGGTCATTATTTACTAACCATGTCCAAACACAAAAGTAGATAATTTTGAAGACTCGTTTTGCAGTTCTTTTCATACAACAAAAGTTTGTGGTCCAGGGGCTGTCAAGCTCCAAAAAAGTACAAAAAGCATACTCTATAAAAGTATCATAAAAGTAGTCAATACATCATCTGAAGCAATATGATAGATTTGTGTGAGGAACAGACAGAAATATAAAGGCATTCTTAACCCAAATATAAATTTATCTCATCATTTACTCACCTGTATGTTGTTTCAAACCTGTATGACTTTCTTTCTTCTGTAAAACACAAATCAAATGTTAAACAGAATGTTTACCTTAGTCACCATCAGGGGCGTAGATTCAGGGGGGATGTGTGGAGGTAACCCCCCCCCGCCCGCAATAATCAAAACAAGCAAGTACAACCCCCTCCAATATTTATACAATGATCAGTGGAAACATGCAAATTCTTCACACTGCATCCTCACCAATGTTCAAGACAAATCTATGCCCTTGGTCACCACAATTCACTGTACTTCCAGCTTTTTGTTTTCTCCATACAAAGAAAGTAATTGGTCCACAGAAAAAATAAGAGCATACTAGTTTGAAATTACAGGTGGGTGATTAAACAGTAACACTTTTCACTTTTGGGGAAACTATTCTTTTAAGACAGAGAATCACAAAGAGGCAGGAGCTGATTGAGTGAGCTTGATTGACACCAACATAGAAACAAATGACACTTCCACATTTTGTAACCAAAAACAAAAAAGTAGTTACAAATTAACACCAAGAGTGAATAAATTCACATAATATGAAAGACTGAACACTATTGAGCTAAATCAACATACTTACGTGTTACTCATGTACCAGCAGGGGGCAGATTTGTTACATGAATTTTTCACAGTTTTGGTAACCCAAACTTGAAATTGTGATTTAGAGGCAAATATCGTTTGCCAATGTTATTTAAAATGATATCAAACCATAATTCCTGTTTTAGAATGCAATACAACTGGGAATGTAGCTAAGATGAAAGTGCTTGGTGCCTTTAATGCCAAGGTCATGGGTTCAATTCCCACGATTCCGCCAAGTTGCATAAATATAAATCTAAAATTAATCCAAGCAGTAAAAGTTAAGAAAAAACAGAGGAACTGTACAATAGAAAAGATGTAGGGCCAATGGAAGCAAATATACTTACAAAGCGCTTTCATTACAGCTACAAAATATTTTCTGTTGGTTTTATTTGCCTGGTTGGCAATTTAAAAATGCTGCTAAGTTGTACATGGATGTAATCATATTTAATGGCACATACTTTGTGCATTTTAAAAGCAATTGTACCCATATTTATTAATTGTAGACACATAGAAAAACTCATTAATGTCCTATGTACATTAAGTATGCAGATTTGCCAGTGAACCCTCTGCTGGAACCAGTGGCTGTCTTCATTATTTGCTCAAATGAGCACAGTGCTCAAAGTTATAGATAGATATTAATAAATGGTAGCCCTGGCAACCATTCCCTGGTAATGTGGAGCAGCAATGGGAGCCACAAGCAATACCTGCACTGACACAGAGCAGCAGAGTCCAGCACAGACTCTCACTCTCATACATGGAGCACTGATCTTAGATCTGAGTCATACACAGCATTTCCATTGAATGCACAGTAATAGGTGACTCAGGTAATACAGTTTAGCAATACACCTGGTATATGATGTATAAAACAGGCTGTGGGGCTAGTTTTAGATGAAATGGTCCTCTTGCCTCACAAATAAAGGATATATTGTATAATCAGAAATTAACATGGGCAGGGAGGCCTGGGTAGCTCAGCAAGTAAAGACACTAATTATCAAACCTGGAGTTGCAAATTCAAATCCAGGGTGTGCTGAGTGACTCTAGTCAGGCTTCCTAAGCAACAAATTGGCCTGGTTGCTAGGGTGGGTAGAGTCACATTGGGTTAACATCCTCGTGGTCGCTATAATGTGGTTCACGCTCTCGGTGGTGCGTGTGGTTAGTTGGGCATGGATGCCACAGAGAATAGCGTGAAGCCTCCACACACACTACGTTTCTGCGGTAACACGCTCAACAAGCCATGTGATAAGATGCATGGATTTACAGTCTCAGACACGGAGGCAACTGAGATTTGTCCGCCGCCACCCAGATTGAGGCGATTCACTACGCCACCACAAAGACCTAGAGCACATTGGGAATTGGGCATTCCAAATTGGGGAGAATAAATTTACATGGGCTCAGGGCAATAATTACACTAAATGTGCCCAAGATATTGAATTTTCTTTAGAAAACTTTGGCCTATAGTGATTAAAAAAAATAAAAAACTCTAGGCCTATCTAGTAATGGGTCTAGGGCCAATGCAGACTTCATAACAACTTGTAGCTCAAATATCTGAATTAACTCTCTTGATGAAGTGTTTTTTTGTTAAATCTGTCTGAAAACACTCCTAATAATCCCAAAACCTGAAACAGACATAAAAATCTACAATTTCGGGTAGGCAGTAGATTTACATAATGTAATATAAGGACCATTCATTCAATACGTATTCTAGCAGAGTGACCATAATTCAATTAAATTATTTAATAAAAAAAGTAAGTATATGCAATAAATGGGCTGTGTGCTTTTTGATTGTTACAAAAATATGCCCCCGTAAAGGTAAAAATGCCACTGCCAGGGGGCAAATATTGCCCCTTCATAATAATAAAAAAAAACTACCATATTAATTTTAGAAACAAATTTTGGGCAAAATTAGTGCCCCCAGTGGCCAAAGCTGGAAGTTTTGTTGAACATATGGGCACACGTGAGCACCAGTTTCCACATGTATGTATAGCTGCAGACTGGAGATCTACAAATGAGTATGGAATCTCCAAAATATTGTGGGGTTACTCCAAAAGTTTCCGGGTAACTCCAAAAGGGGGTTGCACCAACTCCAAAAGAGGATTCACTTCCACTCAAGGTTAAGGCTAGGGAAAGGATAAGGTTAGGGGCTCCCTATATCTTTAATGGCGATTTGAAGCTCATGCCCCTTTTTGAGCAATGCCTGCAGCTATACACTTCTTAGTTTCCAGGTGAAATATCTGCAGAGTGGCACCAAAAGCGAGTTGTATTTTAATGTAATGCAGTCAATGTGAATGCATATTGTAAATGTAAATGTACTTACTCTACACCCTAATCCAAACCCTCAACCCTAAACTCTAAACTTCCTCTTATTTATGAATGTAACACACTATAAGAAAGTGTTTCATTGCTGTTCAAATGCACTTTGGATCGCATAATTTATGTGTATAATTTTTTCCATCCCTGGTTGATTCCTCCCTAGCCCTTTTGGGTCTGCAGTTCAGCGGAGGAGCTCGCCGACCCAAGCCACTACGGGTACTCAATCTACCCTGTACTGGAATAGGTGCTCCACAGTTTAATGCTGCGTTCACACCGGACGCGAATAGCGCGTCAGGCGCGAGTGATTTCAATGTTAAGTCAATGCAAAGACGCGTTACGCGCGTAAAAAATTCCTGCGGCGCGAATGAGGCGTAGAGCGCGGCGCGGTAGACGCGAATACGCCTCATTCGCGCGTCAAGTTCGCGCGAATGGCGCGAATTGAGCGTCTGGCCAATTCGCGCCACGTTAACCAATCAGGAGCCTAGCTGCCTGCTGTCACTCAGGAGGTAAAGTGACGTAAACTTTCATTATTATTGTAATGTAAAGACAACCAACATTAGTGTCTGGACAGTGTTGAATAAGGAAAAAAACACAGGAGAGGTTAATTACTTTTGGAGGCTGGCTCCATTTATCATCAAAACAAAAATAAATAAATAATTTAACCTGATATACTACCATGGAAAACCTGACATTTTAAAAAAGTCTCAACTTAATAAATGTGCATGTTGTGGACCTGACATCCTGGAACTCGGGCTGACAACCTGGGAAAAAAAATACAAAATATAATAATAATGGACTATTTTTAGATAGTTTAGCTCTTTATATGTTTGTGGGTGGCTCTTAAAAGAGCCGTTGTGGGGAAGTCATGAGGAGGACTTCAAACGCTACTCTGTCGGCTGCCATGGTACTGCTCCCTCCGCCGAGAAGTGTGCCATGAAGACATCCCTCACCCGGAGTGCCTCTCTGGAGGAGTTGTTGGCCGCAACCCGACCCAGACCTGGCAGTGGCTCCTCTCTAGCATGTCCCGTGCCCCTCGCTGGTGGACCCAAGTACGGCGACGACGACCCATACGCTGCTGTTCTGCTCTCCAGAGCAAATAAAGAGCGCTGACTCTCTCCACGAATGCTCGATCAACATCAGCCATCTTGTAAAAAGATGGCCGTCATCGGATTTCGCCTCCGACGCGCGCCACGCGCGTAAATTTCGCTTCAAACTTTAGTTTTTTATGCGCGTCAATTTCGCTCTTGACGCGCGAATGGATTCAAAGTGGTCAAGCGTATAACTAGACGCGGTAGGCGCGAATTTGACGCGCTATTCGCGTCCGGTGTGAACGTAGCATTAGGCCTCCTGTTCGGACTCCCCCTGTGTGTAATTCCGTGGTACTGTCCCCTCACGAGCGGACTCCCGTGTCTCCCTTAGGCAGTTCCAGCTGCCTCAGTCGCCGTGCTGTAGCTTCCCCCCTCCACGAGGCTGGATCTACCACCGCGCCAAATTTCCCACATAGGACCTAAGCGGCCATGTGATGTATTCGCCACTCTTTGCCTCCCCTGCAGGGTAGGTGTGGTCTCTGCAGGGTCTTCTCCCCCTGAAAGAATAGGAAACGGGGTAAGACCCCCTTCCCTTAATGCATGTAAGGGCCCCGGCCGTAGTTGCTCTATGAAAGAAACATAGAGAGAAAAGAGGCCCAGCCAGGCTTGGCCCGTTCCCAGGTTGGCAAGCATCATCTTGTTCCTCTCACTAGGGTAACCAGAAGGATTCTGATGACTTTAATGGGGCATTGGGGAAGGGTACATGCAGCCTGATACAGCTGGTCACCTTTGCACGGAAGAATACCTGCCCGCTCCTGTATCAGCAGTTCATGTACACGGCTCAGCGCATGGCATGATTAAAGTGGGACCTCTAGTGTCGCTTCTCCGACACAACGTGGAGGGTGCGACAGAAGGGGAACGTCTAGGTTACGTATGTAACCTCCGTTCCCCGATGGAGGGAATGAGACATTGTGTCTTCCCCGCCACGTGGCTGAGCCGAGCCACTGTTGTGGCCGGACCATTTCCGGCTTCTCAGAAATATCCTGAATGAACTCCCGTATTCGCCACGCTTAAATGCCCGTATGTCCGGGGGCGGGATATACAAATACCGTCTGCCAACTTCTCATTGGCCTTTTTTCATAGAACAGAGGTACATATCGGCGCTCAAGAGAGACCCCTAGTGTCGCTTCTCCGACACAACGTCTCGTTCCCTCCATTATCTGGAAGCGTGTTGGATTAAGTTTAGAACTTGTTTTTTTGTTGTCCATGAGAAAAACACACCGCATCTGTCAAACGCAGAAATGCTTCTGTCAGCATGTGCTCCAGAAGTCAAGCACGTGATCCGCAAAGCATAAGACATTTACACTTAAAGCAGATTTTTACATAGAATTAGGAACTGATATATTGCATCACTGACATAAAAATGTATACTTATAAACTGAGGTCATAAGAGCCCATAGTTACAGGATCACCCAAGCCCACATTATCATAATCTTAATGTGCTGCAATTTTAATCTTGAAATATCTGCTTGTCTTGGTGTAAAACGAAAGCACTGCATGACAAATCTGCTCCTTTTCATGGTGTGGAGCGAAGAAAGTGTTTATTTGGCATGCTTGCTGCTGCTGCAGTGGTGGACTCGACTCCAGAAACTAGGACTGGGATTAAATTCCAACAAGAATCAACTCCTCGATTCTAAGGCGTTGGGAGTCGAGAATCGACTCGGAACATTGGAATCGACTCCAAGGCCTGAGTTGATTCCTTACGGGGAAACCGGTTGATATTTTTGGACTGTTTATTTCCTCGACCACTGAACTACTACACATTTCAGAAGCCTAACAGCACTAATACAATTTACAAAAGTCTAATGAAATGACTGCATCTTGAGTCTTCTGTAGTCCGTCAGCATCTGTAAATCCACTCTGTTTGTTTATCTCTATGAAGCAATCACACAAGCGCTTCAACACATCTGCTTTCCAGTGTGGTCTGCCAGTATTTCACTTCGAAGTAAACTTATAATCAATTAACATGCCAAATTTGTGACAGTAAATTGGCATACAATAACAACTTCCCCGATATTACAACACAAGTGTGCAACACGGAGATGACAGAGTTTAGTTTTAAATACACGTTATAAAATATACAAAATGTAGTAGACAATTACTGTACATTATAATTTAAACCTCTTTCTAAACAAGAACTTGGTAAAGATTGATAACAGACAATTTCAATGTAATGGTGCTTTTAAATGATTTGTGGTAGTTCTTCAAAATGCAGGCACATCTACTCAAACTTCTTTCATATTTATCTCATGGTATTGAAGCATCATGCTTTGGTATGTGTATATAGGCTCTGATTAAATTTTTTAATGGACCAATTCATTGTAAATTTTGTTCATACTATTATATATAGTGCAAAGAACACTTTGTAGTGAGCTATTTATAATGAGATTTAACTTTACCGCCCGTTTTTATTTTTGGAATTGAAAAAATTTGTCTGGAATCGACTCTTGGGAATGATTCCATTGATTCCAAAACCAGGAATCAGAATCGATCCCAAATTTCTGAAATCGAACAGCCCTACCAGTGACAGAGCGCAGCTGTAACGTTCCACTGTCTTAAAAGTCCCTTTCAAAAATCTCTCAATAAATTAGGCATTAATTTACACTTATTAAATTAAAATCAGTAAATATACTCATATATTATTTCCCCAAAAAGGTTACTCAAGTAAATGTAACGAAGTAAATGTAGTGTATTACTATCCACCTCTGCCATACACCCAATAACACTTCCCACTTTGGTCACTGGGGGCATTTGTTTTTATATTGGTAAGCACACAGCTAAAAACAAGTCTGAACTGTTTCCTATTTCACTGCAAGGTCCGTCTGAATCTTGTTGACTGATCTTAATGTTGTTTTGCGTGACCTGCTTACTATAATGCTTGTTCAGTCAATTATTATCTTTGATGTGACTGCATTAGATACTGGCAATGCCTGGAGGAGGTCCTGTATGTAAATTATAGATGTCAGCACTCCAATTGAAAAATTTGCTGTATGGTGTCAAATGGAGAAAGGAGAGAAAGAGAAAGGAAGAAAAAGAGAGACAGAGGGAAAGAACCCTCAATAAATTTCAAAGTGAGAAGTGTGGAGAGGAAATCCTTGAAGAGTGGTGCATTCTGTATAAAACCTCAGAAAGTTGAGTGCTGGGTCAAGTTATGCAGTGTATACCTCAACTTCAGTCTCGGCAGGGTCTCTGAGTGGAGGAAACAAAATCTACTCCAATATAGAAGCCATTCTGTCAACATCAACATTTTCAGGTTCCAAAGTCACAGACTATGAATGCAATTTCCCTTTAGATATGATCGATTACTCTGAGTTTTTGGCATCAACAAGCAGAAATGTACTTTTTAAATGGCAATTGCAGCAAACTTTTCTAAATGTGAAAGATTAAAGCAGGTGACATTTTTGTAAAGTTTGGAGTGTGTTTGAAGTTATCTTTTAAATATTTGAGTGTGGTAATACTATGCAATTCAGCCCTGATTGCACTTTACTGCCCCTGAGAAAAAAACATTTAGTTTTACTTTTTGGTAACACTTTACATGAATGTTCCCGTTGTTAAGGGTTTATAAAGGGGTTTATTAAAGACATATTTACAAATGCCTTATAAATCATTGACATGCAGCTACAACAACATAAATAAAAAAATAAAAAACATGACTGTCATACAATACTTGCCACTTTTATAATACTTATTTAAAATTAATAACCTATGAAAATATAGCTTTATGTGATGTGGACTCATATGAAGAATTTACAAAGGAGATGCCAACATTAGAAACATATGTATATAAAGTTCTGTATGTTTTACTGGTCATCAGGTTTTATTAATGTATGTCGTGAATGAGCAAGTATACCTTAAAATTCTTTTTCCAGAGAACTTTGGTAAGTTGGGAAACCCCTCTGAGTAGCACCATTCTTTTGACATCAACATGAAATGGAAAGTGACAATGCAAGTGAGCCAAGACTTTACGGTTATTAATATAAAAAACTAAATAACAATCCATCCTTTTAATCTCACTATAACAATCCGGTTTTGCTGCATCGTGACATAAATCATGAATTAGGCATTTTATGTTTTTGGAAAAAGTGTATTTATTAAGGATTTATAACATTAAAATGCTCACTATTTGGCAATTATTGCTTGAAAGTCACCTTTTTTATTCATGTTGTTATACCCCTGTAACAATGATTTATAATGCATTTGTAAATTACTTAATAGTCATTAACGAACCCCTTTATGAAACTTGAATAAAGAGATCATTAATGTAAAGTGTTACCCATATATTTTATGCATACAGCAGCTGAAAACATCCAATGGCAAAAATTTTTGGGGGAATAAAAATGTCATCACTGCGACCGAAATTCACTCCATATATTTTTGTAATGTACATTCTAATATGCAATATAACATTTTCACAGCTATAAAAGGGAAGGGATTAAACCATTATGCATGGGCTGCGACACACTCAGTCCAGATTGCACTGAAAGAAGCCAGCAACTTAAAGACAACACATGTAATAGTATGTCTGAGCACACCATACAACAGAATAATTTCATTTTCATGTCATGCAACCCATATACACGATTACACACATATTAAAATCAGTTAAGCAAAACCTACATTTATTCTGTCATGAAATACATCCATTAATCTACCTGATATTCCTGGGAGTCCATTGGCCAAATATATTAGATAACCTGAGTGTCTAGATGTGAGAATTTGAAGTGGATATCTGGCATTGTACATGATGGGAGAGAGAGATGGGGGTGGGGTGGGTATGGAGAAGGTTCCAGCAGGCCATGGGAGCTGTCAGATGCCAGTCAGAGTGACTGATGATCGGAGTTGGTGTTCGATGCCGACGCTGGTCCCTGATCTGTGTAATCAGAACCTGAGAAATGGCGGGATTATGTGGGTCAGACAGGGTCAGGAGAGATGGATGCTGAACTTCCCTTTAGGCTGTGCTTAGACACTCAGAGGCGGAGGAGTTTTACATAATCAGCGGGTGGTCTCCGGGGCGCAGGAGTAGAGCTGTACTAACACACATACACAGTCTCACACTCCACACATCCTCAAACGCACCCCATGCTGCTTGCACCAGAGGAAGAGTAGTGCACCACTGAGTAGAGCTCTACTCCTCAGAATTAATGAAGGAATGTGAAATTGTTCTAGTTTTGAATAACAGAGAGTGCTGCGCTTGGTGCTACACAAAAGGAGGAGGACATTGTGTTTGTGTTCTGTTCAAACAAATGAAGATCACTATCTTTGGTGATTTTAGGGTTTATGTGTATTTTTATATACTTTCAAGTGGGAGTGCAATTTATTATTTTACTGTGATTGGCCCATCACATTAAATCACAGATGCCCTAATAAAACTTCTCTCACTTATAAATATTTATGTGAGAACGAGGGTGAGGGGTGCTCAAAACAAAGTCCAGTCAAGGGTCTTTTGCTGAGGGAGAGGTGAAAGTGAAGTTTCTATTAAAGTCCGCTCTGTTAAATATTTATGGGTCAAGAGTCGCTTTGGGTGATGCCAGAGAGCACAATGACGGACTGACTCTGAATAAACTTACAGGCTACCCGAAAGACTGCCACAAGCACTCTGTTCCTCGCACAATAAAACAAGCATGAAGAAAACAAAGAACCACAAAACCTTTGTTATGCTGAAGCTCAGATTTTCCCTCAGAATGTCCTCACGATATACCAACAGAATCAAAAGCAGCTGGACGATCATATCATTACAGTATGTGATGTGAAAGCGGAAGGGAGGAAAAAGCAGACACTGTTCTCTACGCTGATGAACAGAAATAGCTGGTTGACCAAAGAATGAGAAAAACTCTCATCTCTTTATTGCAGTCATATATCCGCCTGGTATGAGATTCATCTGATTTCTCTTTCCCACAGACCAAAATGGCAATACTTTAAATAAACAAATGAGCATCTGAATGGCTGCGTTTCAAAAAGTAATGAAATGTCTACCTAGACAGCATTTTTAGGCATCATGTACAAATTATTGGAATATCTATTGGAATATGTGCCTACACAAATTATGTTGAGGCAGCTCACTATGTATTGAAATATGTTTTACTACTAGCAACTAATTTGTATTATTAGATTCCACATTTTAGAACAATCGTAATAATAATAATAATAAGTTTTATTTATTTAGCGCTTTTCTACAAGCTCAAGGACATTTTACACTGCATACACCTTTAACAGGACAAAGTACATCAATATACATTTCAACAGAAGTTACAATCTCAATTACAAAGGGGGAAATAGAAAAGATGCTGAGATTTAAAGATAGAAATAGAGGAGATGTCATGTTGGCTCTGAGGTAGAGAATTCCACAGTTTAGGTGAAACTACACTGAGGGATCTTCCACCAAAATTGGATTGACGAAATCTGGGGAAAGATAGCAATTTAGAATCAGAAGAACGAAGAGTGCTTGCTGGTGTGTATGGATGCAGAAGATCACATATATAATGAGGTTCCAGATCATTGAGAGCTTTGTATGTTATTTCAAACTTAATACGGCATGAGACAGGCAGCCAGTGAAGCCTAAACAAGATAGGAGTAATGTGTGCAGAATGCTTGGTGTTAGTGAGAACACTAGCTGCAGAGTTTTGGATGTATTTTTATCAGCAATAGTTTTAGCTGGTAGGCCAGTAAAGAGGCAGTTACTGTAGTCGAGACGTGATGATATGAAAGCATGAACTTGTGATTCTGCATCCATTAAACAGATAATAGAGTGAAGTAGCATAGCCTTGCAATGTGAAGTAGATGGAAGAAAGCTGTTTTAGTGATGGTTCTGATGTGGGCTTCAAAAGTAAGAGATGGATTGAAAGTGATTCCCAGATTCTTTTTTTTTCCTTTTTTCCCCTTTTTCTCCCAATTTGGAATGCCCAATTCCCAATGTGCTTTTAAGTCCTTGTGGTCACGTAGTAATTCCCCTCAATCTGGGTGTGGAGGATAAATCCCAGTTGCCTCCTCGTCTGAGACCATCAATTCACACAAACCATTTACTTGAATACACCTCTTCTATGATAAGCATAATTTCTGAGTTATAAGTCATATTAATATTTTCTTTTCTGAGGATTAAAATAAAAAATGTCATGTGGTGTCAAGAGACAGTAAAAAAAAATCCTGAAAAAAGAAATGGCATGACTAGTGCAGAATAATCTTTTATTGTTATTTCTTAAAAAAATTAAACAGTGAAACAATTGTGTTCGTAAATATAATTGATATATAAAAACACTTTTGTCCACCAAATCAAAGTCATTGGTTGAAATCAACATGGTAGCCATTTTTTTGTTTATGTTGCCCATAAAAACCATTAAATAAAGCGGACACCTTTAGACAAGACTGTCAAGACTCAAAACTGAGCATGAAGTTTTAAAAAACATCTGATATTTATTTTGACATCTTTATGAAAAGGCACATTTTGTTCAAGCCATGTGATGTAAAACTTCTTGATATTATTGACTCAGAAATTCACAATAATTATAAAAACAAAATATTTCCTAGAAAAATGTGTTTGAAAACTTTTATGAAATTAAGGATGAAGTTGTTTTTACTCAAGGTGCAAATAAAATATTATTATACTTTTTACACATCACAGTGGAACTTTTTTGTTGAAATTGCTATAAAGTTTAAAAAAAAAATATGAAATCAAATTTGACACAAAGATTACATTTCGGTGTATATACATTTTTTAAACAAATCTTTTCTCATTTTAACCCTTTTTTAATTGTTTTTTTAAATTAAATTTTTTTTTTACAAATCAACCACTGTCTATTTTTTAAAAATGCTATTCATGCCTTTATGTGTAAAACTTTTGAAATGAGCAAAAACAACCTTTACATTAAGGGGAAACAAACAAACTACTATTTTTATAATTATTATTATTGAAATGTTAGCTTTCTAAAAAAACATATTTACAATTTAAATGTCTATAAAACTAATCTCAAACATTTAAACATGAGCCCTCAAATACCCTGCAGTTGTTGCTTAAGTTAGGCCAAATGAAATGTGAGTCTCTTCATATTCCCACTCCCAGAGTGACACATTATGATGCTCTGAGATAAGAGCAGGGCGGTGACCTGTCACAGTTTTTAAGTGTTTACCAGAGGGAGGAAACTGCACTCATTATATTTACAAATGGGGTCAGAGTGGTTAGTTGGACATACTGTATAGTGCATAACTGTATGTCAACATACACTGTGATAAAATTAAGACATAAATGCACTGTCACACACATTCAAGAACAATTCTTAAGTCCCTTAACCACAAGAGGGGCATATTAGTGGGTGAACACTGTTAGTGTGTGCAGCCTGCTATGCATTACCAGACTTATCCACATCCCTGGATGGCAACTTTCAGTGTCCATAACCAACAGACTATACTGAATGTGAAGGCACTCATCACATCTAACAGATGGCCTTGCTGGCCAGAGACCTGTGACCTTAATTGGGTTCAAACCACACTGCATAAGAGAAGTCCAGACATAAGGGGTCAGGAGGTCATGGGCGATAAGATGGAAGGATTTTCAGGAAATATCTAATCTGAATGATACTTAGACTGTAAAAAGCAGACAAAGAACGGACATACCATGAATGAACAACAGCTATGTGGCATCCAACATAATTGTTCAATACACTAAATCAAATTCAGGTTGGGAAATTAAATGTCTTTCCACTTATTATTTCATGCTTTTTTTCTGACAGTTCAATTAAACATTCATTTGAAAGAATTGTGTTATAAGGGTCAGGTCAGTTGCAAACAGATATAAATTAATTGCTTTTGGGCTTTTAAATGGCATTGTTTAATATCACAACTCAAGGGTGGAAAATCACAGCCACTTTAAATTAAATGGTCACGCTATGTATGTGTGTGATATTTTAAAGGAAAAACCTGCATCTTATTGACTATCCTCAATCCAGTTTAGCCAGTCACTAAATGAGCTGAAATATATAATAAATGTGATGAAAAAGCACTGCGAGTAGTCAAATGAAACATTGAAATTAGTCTTATTAAAGATGTTGTCTTATTCACAAATCTAAGCACTATTTGGCTGGTGCAATTAACAATGCTCTATTACACTGTGCAGAAAGATTTTTTTTTATTTGTAAATTTTTTTTTAAAGAGCTGTGTTTGTACGCTTTTTATTTGTTCATCATGTAAGTAATAATTCAATGAATGATTATCAAATGATGATAATCACTATAACTGGGCATTTATCCAGATACCATTTAGTCAAGTGCACTTTCAGCATTTTAAAGAGCTGATTCACAGTGTGGATTGACCACTATCAATAGATACTCAGTAAAGTATGTCAGATCACAGCAGTCTGCTGCATCTTTTACAAATGAAAACTTAGAACTAATGTGCATGATCAAAAATGTTGGCATGCAAGTTGCATTTAGCTCTACATTTTTATGACACATTTGCAGCATTACTGTTACGGATTGAGGGAGATGACGAGAGCAAGATCTAAGAGCAGATACTTTAATGAAGATAAAACAAAATACAAAACAGGATGCAAAACAAAAGTAAACAAACAGGATGGAAACCGGAGCATGAACAGGTGACAAACACTTAACAGCTGACAAAGGTAAAGCAGACATCAGGGCAATACATACACAAGGATAACGAGGTAAATGAAACACAGGTAAGAAACAATGGGGAACAGCTGGAAATGATCAGAGCAGGGGATTATTGGAGGTTTAGTCTGGTGACAGGTGACATAGGCAAAACACAGGACAGACGACAGTGAATCGTAACAATTACCTTGTTTGTATAATTCCTTTACAAGAATGTGGAGAGACCCTGCTGAGAAGGCCAGCTTAGGACAGCATAGATAGTCTTTTCAACAGAGGAAGCAAGGATGGAGGAATGGAGCAAGATGTGACTGTAAAAAAAAGCTAAAGGCCAAATCAGAGGAAATTTCCAAACAATGCACTGCACACTAGACTCCATCAGACTTCCCGGAGTTGATATTCTGAGCCTTTTAATGATGTCCGGCAGCCGACAGCTGCGATTAAGTCAGGTGAGTGCCTGCGCGCCACGGGAAGATATAGACTCTGGGGACTAAAGGAAAACATCCAAACAAGTGAGCGAGCAGGTTGGTAAACAACAAAATACAGAGCGGAAGGGACGGTTTTGAGTGCATGCTGATTTCAGGGACAGGGCCACACTCCGGTCGCTACTGTCCTCGTTTCCTTTCCACCGGCTTAAGCTTCCCCTCTCTCTGGCATCCTGTCTCTTGGCTCATTTGAGTACATGTTTGTGTATATTTGCATCTCTGTTTGTTAAATGATCGTGTAATTAATTCCCATTGGACATTTTCCACTTTAATCACAGAGGATGTTGCTGTACTCTCTGCTGGGGAATTTTGCAATGTTTCATGGTGATCCTAATCAGAACAACTGCTCCAGCATGAACACACACATACATGTCTCACTGAAATAAACCTTATGGAGGTGCTCAGCTGGCCAAATGGACCCTACAGCTTGATTAAGGCAAGATATTTTTTAATTCCTCTTTCTTTCCCCAAAGCCTAATCTTGGATAAGTGATTGCATATCCACGGGACTAAGCATGTTAGCATGACTATCAATCAGGCTTAGGTGCCCTTTAATTCACAATTAACTGGCATTCATTGAGAGACATATCACACAATGTGTGCTATTTTTCCGGCAAAAAATATTTCTCAATTAGAAATAATAAAAATAAATAGTCTGCATTGTGTGCAACAGCACAGAGCTTGATCCACGTATTCAGTGAACAATAATTCGCTTGAAGGCGGATTTGCTTGCAGCCTAAATTGACCTTTGTAAGCTTTGAATAATGGCCTGAGAATTCTACTAACAGACGGCACAAGCAGAAAAAAAAAGTCCACTGTTGAAAGACAAAGTGAATTTTTTTTCTTTAAATTCTCCTGGGGGACATTTCATGATAGTGTCCCAGCAGGCCAAAGCCCTGACATAATAGAGGTACAAGACCCCAGGCTAGCCAGTCAAGATGAGACTGCAACTGAATGAAAGCAGTTCAAAGAAATGTGTGTGTGGGTTAGGTTGTGCCTTCATTGTGGGGACCTAATGGCCATCATTATTAAATCCTTGTTTTATGTTTTACATGTTATTTACAATGTTATTGTGTGCATTACATAGACATACTATTGTAGTATTACGGTTCACTTGCTTTATCGACTGAGGCTGTACAATGCAATATAAAAATATTCTCCCATTGAACTCGTTTCAGCCATATCATGAGTTTCCCCTCTAAAATTGAAAAGTGTAGTGCAATACAAACATTAATAGTAGATAAAACACTTGAAAATCATACTAAAATATACTAATGAGATTGAGGTGATTGAGTCCCTTGTTCTCGGTGAAAAAGCACAAAAAAACAGTGTAGTGTCAGAGAAGTATAGGTGTAAAATTCATTCAAAATATGCAAATAGGAGTGTTTTTTTTATCTTCATCAAAACAAGTAATATTTCATTTTGAAATGTTTAATTGTATAACATGATACCAACATGAAAATGGCATGTTATGACTCAAAGTATACTTCACATGGGCACTTTGCGGATCGCTCCACGCACTGTATGCGTGACGCAAAGTGCATCATCAGCACGTCTGCGCATGCACTGGCTATTGACTGTACTAAAAGAGCATCACAAAGCAGTTGTTGTGTGTATACGTCGAACGTATTCCTATTTGCACGCGGTCAGAAAAGTATACCGTAATTTCCGGACTATTGAGCGCACCTGAATATAAGCCGCACCCACTGATTTTTAAATAAAATATTATTTTGAACATAAATAAGCCGCACCTGTCTATAAGCCGCAGGTGCCTACCGGTACATTGAAACAAATTAACTTTACTCAGGCTTTAACGAAACACGAAACTTAATGAAATTAGACACCGGTGTTAGACATAATTTAGCGCAGGTGTAAGCGCCCTTACAGCTTTTCTCTCCCGGACAGGCGCTTGACCACGCCCCCGCTGCCACACGGCTTGTAATAAAACATTTGCAGTAAACAGTAGCCTACCAAGAAAGTCACTGGTCACTATCTTCCTCATCCTGTGCACTGAAACCACTGAAGTCATCTCCTTCAGTGTCGGAGTTGAATAGCCTCAGATTTAGTTGTCTTTTTGCACTGAGTCAGTTCCTCACGCTGCTGTTTCCAGTGTCTTATCATCGACTCATTAAGACCAAGCTCCCGTGCAGCAGCCAGATCAATCGCCTTCAACTTGAAAGCAGCATCATATGCGTTTCTCCATGTCTTTGCCATGGTGAGGGTGACAAAATGACTACCGTAATCAGAATGATGGGAAGTTTGAGCGCCCTAGATTTAATCTAAACAGTAAACAAAAAAAGTTGTTTTGACCTTAACCCGTTCGGCAATTTCATTGGTCTAATGAAAGCTTCACGCCGGCAAAAAACTGAGCATGTCACAGAATGTTTTTTTTTTTTTATAAAATTTGAAAGCGGGAAAA
Source organism: Xyrauchen texanus (assembly GCF_025860055.1). NCBI lineage: Eukaryota > Metazoa > Chordata > Actinopteri > Cypriniformes > Catostomidae > Xyrauchen > Xyrauchen texanus. The sequence continues at coordinate 26,415,279 of NC_068294.1, read as the reverse complement.
ATCCATATATTAGCCGCGTCATTGTATAAGCCGCGAGGTTCAAAGCGTGGGAAAAAATTTGCGGCTTATAGTCCGGAAATTACGGTACTCAGAAAGGCAACATGGTCGGCCGGGAACGATCTGATCAGGAATGTGAAAAAATTAAGTATACCCGGGCCTTCAGGCTCTGAATATCTCCCAGTCATGATCACACACAGGCGATGTCCAGGTAAGCTCAAATCATGAGATTCATCCACCAAAAGAGCCGTGCCGAAACACAACTGACGTAAAGTTTTCTAGCGCAAATTGCTTCCAATTTTAAGTTTCAAGTTTCAAGTTTCAAAACGAATGTCGCTAGAGAGCACAATGTTACATAATGCAGCTTCAATCTTCAACTCAAAATCTAGTTAGGCTTATGCTTAAAACAAGAAAAAACTCTGTCAATGGGGTAAGAAAAATAAACTTGTTTTCTCATTGAACCACTTTTTTTTTGTCTCATTGGCAAATAGTATTTATTTTTAAATTTTTTTTTTTTTTTAATAGTTTTTATTTATCAAGTACAAAAACAGACATAAAGTGCCTACATGAATACAATGTCTTTTCGTTTTTATGAACTTAAATGAACAACCCCCCGCCTCCCTCTCCCCTCCTTCCCTCCCATGATCCACTTAAACATTAAAAATAAAAAAATCTATATATGTACTCATACATATATATATAATTGTATATATGTACTCATACATACAATTATATACAGTAATAATTAAAATACCAATGTAAGGTGCTAGACATTAACTGTACAAAGTAAATATCAATCAATTGCTGCTCACTCCTCAGTCACCAAAGCAAGTTATCTGTTGTTATCTGTTATGTTGGAATGTCTTAGGGTGAACAGATCATTGGGGGGGCATCTGCCGCTGGCGGACCGGATCAGAGGGAATAGTACATATATAACCATACAGTGGGACTCTATAAAGAGACTTCCCGAGCTGGCAGCTTATCTAGATAGTTAAGTAATGGTCTCCACTGAGTATAGAACCTGCCAGATGATTCCCTGTGAGAATTTGATCTTCTACAGTTTCAGAAGACCTAAAATGTCGTGCAGTCAGACTTTGATTAATGGTGGTTGAGGAGACACAATTCTCTTGCGAGCAATAAGAGAGGCGAAGGCAATTACGTTATTTTGAATGGTTGTGTTACGGAGGCCGTCCGAGGGCTTGCCGAAAATAGCGATATGTGGGGTTGGAGTTAAAGTTATGCCTAATATATCTGAAATTGTTTTAAAGAATAGTCGCCAGAATTCAGACAACTTGGGGCATGCCCAAAACATGTGGGTAAGATTGCATGGAGCCTGCGTGCATTTACTACAATTCTCATCAAATTTGTCTGGATAGAGCTTTGATAGTTTGTCCTTACTATAGTGTAACCTGTGGAAGACTTTAAATTGTATTAGTGACAGTCTCGTGCAGCTGGATGACGAGTTAACAACACCCATGGCTCCCTCCCAGAAGTTCTCAGAGAGATTCAATTGGAGTTCTGACTCCCAGTTCATCTTGATCTTATGTAAAATAGATTCACTGGCTGAGGACAATAAATTATAAAAAAAGGAGATGTGGCCCTTTGACAGGGTTCTAGCCTTAAGAGCCAGGTCCATCCCGCTGGCTGTTGGTATCTGTGGGAATGACGTGGCATGTGTTTTCACAAAGTCCCGCAACTGGAAGTACCGGAAAAAGTCTGATTTATGTAGACTGAAGGTCGAAATTAATTGGTTGAAGCTCGCAAATATACCATCAATGTACAGATCTCCCAAACTACGCAGCCCTTTGTTTTGTAAAACTGAGAATCGTGAGTCAGTCTTTGCTGGAATGAACAGGTGATTGTTGCAAATAGGAGTTGGCTTGGGGGGGGGGGGTTGGTGAGCCATCCGAAGTGGCGTCTTATTTGCATCCAAATGTTTTGAGTTCCAACAACAACCGGATTAGAGGTAAAGTTTGATGGGGAGAAGGGCAAGATGCTACGTGTTAAAGCTAGCAGCGACGAGGAGCAAGAGGCTGACTCACTCTGGCACCAATTGGATTGAGGGGAAGTAAACCAAGATATTATCTTATGCACGTTGGCTGCCCAGTAGTAGCCCATTAGATTGGGCAGACCCAGTCCCCCAGCCGATCTATCCCTACAAAGCAGTGTATGACTTGCCCTTGGCCGTTTACCGGCCCAGATGAATGATGAAATAATGTCATTTATAGCTGTGAAAAAGGACTTGGGAAGGAAGATGGGCAGACATTGAAAAACGTACAAGTATCTTGGTAACACATTCATTTTTATAATTTGTATCGTACCGGTCAAGGACAACGGAAGGTAATTCCATCTTTGTAAATCGGACTTGACTGTCGTTGTTAATGAAGTAAGATTTTGCTCTCGCATTGTTCGCAAGGATCGTGTAACTGTAATGCCAAGGTATTTAAATCCTGTGTTGGTTATTTTAAAGGGTATAGTTGATGGCGATACGGCTACAGCTAATTGGTTGATTGGGAAGTATTCGCTTTTAGAGATATTTAGCTTATATCCCGACAGACGACCGAAAGAATTCAACAAAGTCAGGATACGTGGGATGCTTGTCAAAGGGTCACTTACGTAGAGAAGCAGATCATCTGCATATAACGAAACTTGATGTTTTATGCCCCATCTTTCAATCCCCCCAAGTCCCTCCTCCATTTTTAGAGCAGCTGATAATGGTTCAATCGCTAAAGCAAATAATAACGGGGATAGCGGGCACCCCTGTCGTGTTCCCCGAAAGAGTGGAAACGGAGTAGAACGTTGGTTGTTTGTGCACACTGAGGTGCAAGGAGAGGAGTAGAGCAAACTGACCCATGAAATTAAGTTAGTACTAAAACCAAACTGTCTCAGGGAAAAGAGGAGATAGGCCCACTCCACCCTGTCGAAGGCCTTCTCGGCATCAAGAGATATTATTACCTCTGGGACGTTAGAGGAAGATGGAGAGAGGATGACGCCGAGAAGCCTTCGTATGTTGGAGTATGAGTGTCTTCCCCCTATAAATCCCGTCTGGTCCTCTGAAATGATCTACCGGGAGGAGTGATATTGGTTGATAAGAAGCGCAGCTCAGTGGGTCCTTACCCTTCTTATAAATTAGGGAGATGGAAGCTTGCATAAGAGTGGGCGGCAGGGTGCCTTGATTAAATTAGTGGTCAAACATTTCAAGTAATAGTGGAGCTAACTGATCTGAGAATTTTTTTATAGAACTCGACCGGGTATCCGTCAGGGCCTGGGGATTTGCCACTGTTCATTGACTGTAACGCTTCTTTAATTTCTGAGAGAGTGAGAGCGGCGTCTAGTCTCACAGTGTCCTTGGGTGACACTTTAGGTAAGTCCAATTTTAAAAAAAAGTTATTTAGTTGGTTTTCATCTGTGAGGGACTCTGATGCATATAGTTGGGAAAATAATGATCTAAAAGTGTCATTTATTCTGTCCGGGTTAGAGGTTATTAAGTCTGACTCATCGGTTATCTGAGTAATTTGATTTGAAGCTGCTTTTGCCTTCAGCTGATGCACCAAAAGGCATCCAGCTTTGTCACCATGTTCGTACACCAACCCCCGAGAGCGAAGGAGAAGCTGTTCAGCCTCAAAAGTGAGAAGGAGATCAAGTTCAGTTTGGAGTCTTATTCTTTCTTTATATAAATCCGGTGAATTTGCGGACGAGAGTGAGTTATCTAGATCTGCAATAGCTTCCTCCAGCTCCTTCTGCCGAGATCTGCGCAATTTATTTGTATGTGACGTAAAAGAGATAATTTTACCCCTTATGTAGGCTTTGAGAGTGTCCCATAATGTGGACGGGGAGGTTTCATCATTCTTATTAGTTTCACAGAAGAAAGTGATCGATTCAGAAATATGTTTGCAAAAGTTGGCATCTGCCAGCGAGAGAGGGTCTAGCCTCCAATGTCTGAATCTCTTTGGCTTCATACTAAAGTGAAGGTCCAAGACCACCGTGGCATGATCCGACACTGTTATAGGTAAGTACTGGGTGGAGACGATCGCTGGAATAAGCTTCTTATCTATCAAGAAATAGTCTATGCGTGAGAATGAACGATGTGCATGGGAGAAAAAAAGAGTATTGTCTTACAGAAGGATGTGAAAAACGCCATGGGTCCACCAATCCATATTGACTCATAAACGTAGAAAAAGCCTGGGACATTTTCATGGCCGTGGTTAATCTTAGACTAGACCTGTCCAATGTTGCATCGATCACACAGTTCATGTCTCCTCCCATTATCAGAAGGTGAGAATCTAAATTTGGAATGGTAGCAAACAATGAACTCACAAAGTTATGGTCGTCCCAATTAGGAGCATAGACAGATACCAGGATTACCTGCTTTTCATATAACGTACCGGTAACAATTACATAGTGACCGTTTAATCTGTCATTACTTTATCTGAGGTGAAATGGACATTTTTCCAGATTAATATAGCCGTGCCCCTTGTTTTTACATTGAATTTTGAGTGAAAAGTTTGGTCAATCCAAGGTCTATTTAATTTTCTATGGTCAGAGTTGCATAAATGCGCCTCCTGAAGAAACATTATGTCCGCGTTTAGGTTTTTGATATGTGTCATAACTTTTGTGCGTTTGATTGCAGCGTTTAGCCCACAAGTGTTTAGTGAGCTAATCCTCACAGCCCATCTGCCAGCGGCACCCACTTTGGTTACACTAGCCATGGTTCAGCGTCTCGTGGTAAGATTGTCAGGTCAGTCTCAAGGAGTAAGCAGCGAACAGCAAGTGGGATCTTCTGTACAGAAACAGCCCAATGTAAAATGAATACATATATAGCACAGAACTCAAAATAAACGAAGTCAAGTGAATATATCCTTCCCCATCCCTTCTCCCCTGTCCCATTCATCAAAACTAAACCCAAATAGTCATACTTCACTTTCTGCGTCGTCTTTCCTCTTTCCTTTATTTGTCCCAGCTCCTGCAGCTTTAAAGAGCTAGTTGGGACCCCTAAAGTAATGAACGTGAACCTTAAACACATTTTTCATGACGCTTATATAGTGTGAGTAGATATCAAGGTAGTCTGAATACCAAAAGTGATTCAGAAGTAGCAAAGTGATAAATAATTTTTTTTAATTAAAAAGGTAAATGTAGAGCAAAAATTTAATTCAGGGTATTAATCACTTAGGATTAAAAATCGAGTAAACTGCAGATTTAGTACCCCTTCCATCATAATAATAGTTTATAATCATATATTTGCTTGACAACCTTCTAACTTAAATATGAAATACAATAATACAAGCTATTATTTTCTTTAACTTCAAATTAGAATTAAGTGAAGTGTAACACACAACACCAGCTTTTGAACCCTCCGAACTAGATACAGGGCTAGTCCAGCATAGCAGTTAAATGGTAAACATCAAACTTCGGCCCCACAGAGTCCAACCAGTCCTTAAATCTCTTTGAGATAGACACAATAACTCACTTAGTATATCGTCCTTGTAAAAATGATGGCTCAGCAGGTTCTCGTCTTAATTTTAAGACTTACCAATACGAACACAGCTCCTCCTGTAAGGGAGCCAGCTAGGTTAACATGGTCCACATTAGCCGTGGGTAAAATAGCAGTCAAGCTAGTCAGGCATCGGGGCCTGTTGATATTGGGCCGCGAAGGTGGTGGCTTCCTCGGGGGATGAGAATCTCTTCTTCGCTCCGCTCTCCAGAGTAATCTGTAAACGGGCCGGGAAGAGAAGCGCTGGCCGAAGAGCGAGGTTGTAAAGATCGGCCATCACTGCTCGATATTTAGCTCGTTCCCCGGCGACTTCTGGTGTGTAGTCCTCAAAGATCTGGATTGGTCTCCCTTGGTACTGACGTTTCCCACGTCTCTTACGAGCCTCCCGATTGATCAGCTCCTTGGTCTGATAGCGATGAAGGCGAAGTATAACCGGTCTGGGCCGTGAGCCGGGTTGTGGTTTAGCGGTGAGCGTTCTGTGCGCTCGGTCCAATTCAGGAGGACCCTGAAGGATCTGGTCGCCCAGTACTTCAGCCAAGATTTCGGCGAAAAAGCTCGTGGGCCTGGGTCCCTCGATTGATTCTGGGAGGCCGATTATTCTAATATTATTTCTGCGGCTGCGGCTCTCCAGATCGATAGTCTCCGCTGGTAGCTTAGCGTTGTTATCTGCTAATGCGACACACCTCTCCTCCAGTGCTTAAATTCGTTGGGCTTGCAGCTCAGCATGGGATTCCAATGAGTCCATTTGCTGACCATGTTCTGTTATCGTTGTCTGCATTTTGTTGAGTCTCAATTCCAGAGCAGCGAATGTTGCTTTGAAGTCGGCTGCAATACTAGCTCTGTGGTCTTCTAGCATACTAGCTATGCCAGCTAGCGCTGTGCTGCTGCCCGTAGGAGAGGCGTCTGCTTCAGTCTTTTTAGACACTTTTGATGCTTTTGACAGTTCTCTAGGGTGTTCAAAGTTCTAATGTTAATTCTTGCACTCTCAGTTAGTTGGGGGTTTGAGGAAAAAGTACGTTTTCAAAGTTACCGCTGCGGGAGCCTGAGACAACGCTGCTTTCACATGCACACCCAATCCGGAAGCCAATAGTATTTATTTTTATAATAATAAATGTTATTTAATTTTGTTATGCAATTTTGCTTCTCAAGTAAATGTATCCTGTTTAAAGAATTTATAGATATTTTATTATATATATATATATATATATATATATATATATATATATATATATATATATATATATATATATAATTTTAAAATATATAAAGTGGTTTACTCATATTACTAATGAGAATCATTTCTGCTCTGAGACATGATCATGACAATATCTTTATAAAGCTAGAAACTAATTATGAAATAATTTTGTACAAAGCCATTTGTTCTTTGCAGACTAAAATTTAACAAACATTGATTGATCTACTGAAGTAAATATTTTTTCCTTCAAGAGAAACAGTGTTTTGGCTTTTATATTGGGTGGTGCGTCAATATTAGAACACGTCCACTGACTCTGCACTCATTTTGTTGGAAAATTGAGGCCAATGAGGCAATATCTCACTGACAGACAGGGACACATTGATTTTGCTCTCCACTGGGGAAGAAAGAATGAAAGAAGGTAAGAAATAGACAAAGATAATACAATAGATAAATGGACATGAAAGCAGAAGGATCTGCCTGACACATGCTGTCAAATACTGAGTGAGTATCCCTGCTGACCTGTGGAGAAATGAAGCAAAGCCGCACGCACGCACGCACGGCGCACGCACACACACACACACACACACACACACACACACACACACACACACACACACACACACACACACACACACACACGTTGTGTTTCCATGTTTTATGGGGACTTTCCATAGACATAATTGTTTTTATACTGTACAAACTTTATATTCTATCCCCTAAACCTAACCCTACCCCTAAACCTAACCCTCACAGAAAACATTCTGCATTTTTACATTTTCAAAAAACATAATTTAGTATGATTTATAAGCTGTTTTCCTCATGGGGACCGACAAAATGTCCCCACAAGGTCAAAAATTTCGGGTTTTACTATCCATATGGGGACATTTGGTCCCCACTAAGTGATAAATACACGCTCACACACACACACACACACACACACACACACACACACACACACACACACACACACACACACACACACACACACACACACACGTTTGCGGCCTCTGCACATCAAATACATAGCCAGACTTTTAGTTCTGACCTATCTCACACTTTCTTTCCACTCATCTGGTGACAAACTCTATTTTGAGGCCATTATATTCCTGGCATGCATATACTGCACCTATCAGTTTTCACTCACTCAGTTAACATTTAAAGACTCATTAAACATGCCCCTCTTTCTCTAGACTTTTATTTACTTACTCCTTTGTCAGTTTAATATGCAGAGACAACTACGGTAAGTAAGTTTGGGCTGCCTGTTTTTGTTCCAATGGAAGACGTGGGGAATGTTTGAGAAACCTGTTTAAAAAGTAATTATTATGGTGAAATTACACACTTCCCCTTTAATCATCTCATACACAAATATGTTTGATATTTGTTTAAAATGAAAACCATAAAAACACTTTCATAGCACATAGGGAGAGGTTACTAGGAGATTGGCAAACAGATTCTGTGCAGTCTGTTTACTTTTAAGTGTTGCATTAGTTTTCAGGCCTTAAGGGCTCCTCAGAACTTGCTAGGTTAAAGTAAACTGTTGTGCAAATGGGCCATGGCGAGATTGCTGCGTTGCCCTAACTGTTCCTTGGAGAGTCTGAGTCACACTGATTAAAGATGATTGAACCCCTTCAGTCTGAGCTCCAATACTCTCAGACACACTCTTTTGCTGGGTCCACCACTTCAGATTTAAATTAGAACAAGTATGTTTATTGGTTTGTATGAGACTGAGGTAAATTTTGACCAGCCCCATCATCCTGAGGGCCTCATGGTTACTCAGTAGGGAGCAGTTTGCATGTCTCTATGTACTGTATGCCGCTTGTCTATAGACAAATGGTCAAAGCAGATGACTGTTCAACAGAAATGTCCCTCTGATGGCTGACCTTCTATATCTTCTTGTTGATTCAATATCTCAACCTGCAAAAACAAACAAAACAAGAGAAAAGAGAGCTCTCATAAATCTGAGGCTAAGCCATGGGGTTTCTGGGCAAGACTGCACTGCTGGGTGTCGTGTTAGTGCAGGAGGAAAAGGAAAGCTCCATCATGGGAATACAGATAGGTACCCACTGGGGGAACCAAGGTCATCAAAGAGAATTTCCTGATTGTACATCTAACTTGTCAGCACCTTCTCCTGTGGCTTAAAAGCTGCCTGGCAAGGGACAAAGAATCACTACCCGATGACCATAACTAAAGTTAGAGCTAAAGAGAGGATGAGCACACCATGAGAACATTGACCTGGACTGCAAACAAACCTGCCTCTGGTTCTAGTATTACAAATTAATTAAAGGGATAGTTCACCCAAAAATTTTAATTCTCTCATAATTTACTCACCTTATGCCATACAGATGTGTGACTTTATTTCTTCTGCTGAACACAAACAAATATTTTTAGAAGAATATTTCAGCTCCATACAATACAATATTTTGTAAGCTCCAAATGTATCACAGCATAGCTAAGCTAGTGTTTAGCTGGCCAGCCAGCTGGTCTCCCATCCTGACCAACTAAAAAGTGCCAAAACCATCCAATCACACTGACCAGGCTGGGAGACCAGAAAACTACCTATATACTAGTTTAAGCTGTTTTTTGTTGTTGCCTTTTTATTCAGCTTGGATATTTTTGTAGGTTCAAATCTACCATTCTGGCCATTTTATCTGAGCATCTTACAAAAAGAGATAAAGCCAGACACAAAACAAATGAGGGAAAATTACTCTTAAATTGCCCTTTGATCTTTTGGCTTAAGTTTCAAGGAATAAATGCCTGGGAGAGATGTCTAGTGCTTAGATTATAAAATATGTTCATTAACATGTTCCACTGACATCAATATATGAAAAAGAATGTAAGTCATGGATGATTGGACATCTTTGAGACTTAAAATGAACACAATAGTTCTTTGCACAATAGTCATGCACTGAAGCTAACTATGGCTCTTGCTAAAGCAAAGATCCTGCTGTGTTTATAACATGTTAATCCTTCAGCTGTATTTATGAAGGATAATGGAGTTTGGAAATGTACCAAATTGACCCATCCATTTCTTTCTCACAGGAATTGCATTCAGCTTCTTTCTCATAATCGTATCAGACACAAAAAATAAATGCACCCGGAAAAAGTACTTAATAAAGTGCAGAACATTCACAGGAATTCATGAGAAGAAAAATTATTTAAGAACTTATGCATGAGACCATGTCCCCAACAACTACTAATTTCGATGGACTGGAGTGAAGGAGTTCCACATTAATGGCCTACAGTTCCAGTGACCACAATGTCTGTCATTTGAACCAAGAAACAAAGCACTGAGAAAAAATCAACCATGTGCTGATCAGACATCTTTGACTTTGTGAAGGCTGCTAGTGTGCAGTTCACTCTTCAGACCAGGGCCTCTGTCAAGTGTCCTCCTTGCTCATCGTGTCAACAATCATGCATTCTGCTGCCAGTGAAGCACTCCTGGCAGTGCTATGCAACTGTCAAGGACATTCAGGCTGGCCTCTGTCAGATGGGGCACTTGTCATGCTGCCAGTGCACCCGGTGACACTACCCTTCACAGCACACTGTCAGCTGTCTTAATGGCTGACTGCAATGAATTAATACATAAACCAAAACCACCCATGAGTGTTACACTGTGGTTATCATGGAAGAAGCAGACCTCATAATTGACTGCCCCATCAAAACAAGTGGAAAACCATCAACAAAGGGACCAATGAATTATATGAAGTTTACAGGTGTTTATATTAATGATTAACGGCACGGCCATTCAAACAATGCCGACATTCTTGGCTACAATGGAGGATATGGAAGCCATGATTGCATTGACATTCCTGGCTATTTCCTCGACGCACGCATTGCTGCCTTAAGGGTCTTCGGCCACTTGCATACTTTCCAGATCTCGCATCCTCTGTGTCCATGCACATGGATTCCACAGGTCTGGATGGACATGTGTGAGGCCCAAGCAGACTTTCCAAGGATGTCAAGTCAACAGAAGAGCCATTACTGCTCTTCCCGTACATCTGAAAACAAAGGCACTGGAATTCAGGAGGATACATTCTTACATGCCTCTGATTTTAAAGATAGGTTATTCTGTGCTGGATCCTGACTGCTGTGCCAATACATTGTGTATAGTCATTTGGGGGAAGTTTTTCATCTGCTTGAAATAAACAGATAACTGTAGTAGTCTAAGAGGGATCTTGCAGTGGTGTCCTTGAGTAGATTGCAAAAGAGAGAGAGAACAATGGAAGTGAGGGGAAGGAGGGAAATATGGAGTTGATTTACAGGTTACATGTAAGGGATAATGTGTTCAGGCAGTCATAATTGATTTTGCGATAACCGTGCATTACAGCAATGTTACCACTGATAAGGGGGATTCTTAGGCACAACGGCTTATAACATGGCTCATCTAATCCGAATTCAGGGTCCGAACTAATTATATATGATAATAATAATAATTTGTATTTATATAACTCCTACATCCATGCTAAAGGTCACTTCTGTTTTATAATCAAAAATATATTTCACAGCTGAATGTCATATACTTGACTAATCAGAACCAAATATTAATTCAGAGAGCAATGTAAAAAATCTACATGTTAAATCTGACTTTTCCAGTTCAGTTCCAGTCCTCCTGTATGTTTAATCACATTTAAAATATCACCATGGTGATTAAGGGAGATGGGCTTAAAAGCAGAAATTACACATAATTGGTTCTTTCTCTGCATGAATGCTCTCTCAGAAGGCATATGACACTGGGCCAAACAAATAAGCCCGCAGCATGCATGAATGGCTGTGATAACAGCAAAAAAGCAATTTCAGATTGATGACATATTTCTGCAAATGTATTGAATGGGTTGATGCTGAATGGGAAAGTCATTCAAATCAAAGCTATATGCCACAGGGGGTACAGATCACATGTGTACTGTCCTTTCTAATGTTAACCAGGAAAATAATTATTAATAGAGCACCTCTGTGTTTGTTTGGCACAGACTTTGAAAAAGTATTGCTGGCAGACAAACGTAAACTCCAGCAAAAACAACACACTTTAAACATCAGACTTCGGACCACAAAGTGCTGATTAACAATAACATAGTTATGATTAACATAGTGGTGTCTAACATTCTAACAGGAATAGAAACTTTTGGAGTTTAGTCTCTATGCTACACTGCTTGATTTCAAAAATATTTTTTATAACTAAATAATTTGTCTTTGGATGTTTGACTAGGATGTTTCAAGACATATTTAAAAGAGACACTGGTGTTTTAGACCATGTTTTGAATAAGAACACAGAAGTCTTTACTTTTTACTAAAGAAAATAAATAAATTGTGTTTGCATATGCTTACATAGTATATACAGTACAGTAGTGTACATGAAAGAAACATGTGGACTCTGCCATTTTGTCTTAATTTATAATAATATTAAAATTAAGAATATTTCTATAAACTAATATACAATTATAAAAATAATAAAAATGAAAAATTATACATTTTTACATAGATAATTAGATATTTTAATCAGCCACAACATTAAAACCACTTGCCTTATGTTGTTTAGGTCCCCCTCGTGCCGCCAAAACAGCACCAACCCGCATCTCAGAATAGCATTCTGAGATGACATTCTTCTCACCACGATTGTACTCAATTCTAGAGAGCTGTGTGTGAAAATCCCAGGAGATCCGCAGTTACAGAAATACTCAAACCAGCCCGTCTGGCACCAACAATCATCCAGGGGCTTTTATCTGATCAGTCAATCATTTGGCAGCAGTGCAGTGTATAAAATCATGCAGATATGGGTCAGAAGCTTCAGTTAATGTTCACACCAACCATAAGAATGTGTAAATTTTTTATCTCAGTGATTTGGACCATGGCATGATTGTTGGTGCCAGATGGCTGGGTTGACAAAGTCAACAGTACTCAGATAATTGCTCTGTACAATTGTTTTGGCCGCAAGAGGGGGACCTACACTATGTTAGGCAGGTGGTTTTAATGTTGTGGCTGATCGGTGTATCTACACTCATGAGCCAAAACATTATGACCACTCACAGGTTTACAAATAACATTGATCATCTCCTAACAAGGCCACGTGTCAAGTTCTCGCAGTCAACGTGTTGATTGCAGGAGTAAAGACCTGAACGACTTGAGTTATGGCCAGACGACTGGGTCAGAGCATTTCTGAAATGGCTAGGCTTGTGTCAGCAGTGGTGAGGACCTACCAACAGTGGCAAACCACAAACCGGCAACAGGGTGCTGGTCACACAAGGCTCATCAATGCAAGAGGCAACAAGTCACAGAAAATTGTAATGCTGGTTACGGAAGGAATATGTCAGAACACACAATGCATTGCACCCTGCTGAAAATGGGTCTGTGTAGCCGCAGACTGGACAGAGTGCCCATGATTATCCCTGTCCACCATCGAAAGCACCTACAATGGGCATTCGAGCATCAGAACTGGACCTTGGAGCAGTGGAAGAAGGTCGCCTGGTCTGATGAGTCCTGTTTTCTGTAACATCATGTCGATAGCGTGTATGTGAGGGCCGTTTACGTGGGGAAGTGATGGCACCAGGATGCACTGTGGTAAGATGACAAGCCAGTGGAGGGAGTGTGATGCTCTGAACAATGCTTTGCTGGGGAACCCTGGGTCCGGCCATTCATGTGGACATCAATTTGATATGTGCTATCTACCTAAACATAGTTACAGACCAGGTACACCCCTTCACGGCAATGGTATTCCCTGATGCAAGTGGCCTCTTTCAGCAGGATAATGCGGATAATAAATGGTTTGAGGAACATGATGAAGAGTTCATGGTGTTGCCCTGGCCTCCAAATGCCCCAGATCTCACGTAAAGGACCAACAGCATTTTAGGCAGGTGGTCATAATGCTCATCGGTGTATACTGTATATAAAGTAATGTGCATACATTTTAGGCACTTGTGAAAAATGTTACTAAAGATCTTCAAAAATAATGACAAACTGTTTTCATTTTGTCACTTGCAAAGTGTCATTTTTATGCGGACGATACTGTTTTGTATTGTTCTGCACCAGCATTGACAATTGCTATTGAGGACCTGCAATCTGCTTTTAAAATTATTCAGATGAATCTGCAGAAATTGAGACTTGTACTAAACTCAGATAAAACTAAAATGATGTGCTTTTCTAAATCAAGGAAAACAGAAGATGCTTGTCCAATTGCTACACTAGATGAGAAAGTAATTGAAAGAGCATCAGCCTATAAATATCTTGGTTTCCTTTTAGAAGAAAATTTGTCCTTCAAACAGCATATAGAGGGTCTAACAAAAAACTAAGAGTAAAGTTGGGTTTCTATTATAGAAACAAAGGTTGTTTCTCTTTTAGTACGAGAAAAACACTTATACAAACAACATTTATGTCAATGCTGGATTATGGTGATATTTTATACATGCATGCAAATAAATCTTCTTTGAAAATGCTGGATTCAGTATATCACGCAGCACTAAGATTTGTAACTAATTCCAGTTTCCGTACTCATCATTGTAGCTTGTATGAGAGTGTTGGTTGGCCATCTCTGCACAATCGCAGGCTGGAGCACTGGTATATTTTTCTTTTTAAGGCCATCCTTTGTAAACTGCCTTCTTACTTATGCTCTCTTTTGACTATTAAAGTCACTACCAGGAAATGTAATCTTAGATCATATGGGCAAATCATGTATGAAATCCCACGAACGCAAACTGTCTTCGGTGAAAGTGCCTTTAAAGTTTTTGCACCCTTTTCCTGGTATAAATTGCAAAATCAGCTAAAATTTGACTGTTTACCGACAATGACACAATTTAAACTGAGGATAAAGGACTGTTTGAGTACTAGATGCACATGTGCTGTTACTGAGAGCGGCTGGTGATTGTGTTCAGAGTATGTTAAATTGCCAAAATGTATTCTTTTTTTTTGTTTGTTTTGTTTGTATATGTACTTTTTAATATGGAACTATTATTCTGCTGTCTTGGCCAGGACTCCTTTGAAAAAGAGATTCTGAATCTCAATGGGACTATTTCCTGGTAAAATAAAGGTAAATAAAAAAATAAAAAAATAAATTATCAATTAACATCATACAAAATCCAGTAAACTTAAAAAATATCAATTAATATATGCTGTTACCACCTTTGCCTTCAAATCAGCACTGATTCTCCTAGACACAGTTTTTCTTGGTTGTTGGCAGATCGTCATGGTTACCCAAGTGCCCAAGTGAAAAGCTGGTCCGCTGACAGGGGGACCGTACCGTGGGAAATACATCATGGGGAGTTTGCCTGAGAAGGGAACTAAGGCTGTGGAGCCCGACTGCAGTACAGAGCACCTGTGACTCATAGTGGGTCTGGACGGGGGGTCTGAAGGCTAGGGAGGAGAACTCTCCATGCTAATCTTAACAAAAAGACAGAGTTAAATTACATCTACCGAGCCCCGATGTGAAAAAGGGAGAGGCGTACTTACAATTTGGTTGAGCAACCACCAGACGCAAAGTTGTATGATTGTTCACAACAAGACCTGCGGCTCAGTGTACAGACAGTCATTCACCCACCTGCTAAGGCTGCTGTTACTGTGAACATAATACAATAAATACCACCACAATATGTGATCTAGAGATTTAAGAAATACCAGACATAAATGAAAGCGTCCTCCGCCGCAAACTCGCCACAACGTGAATTTCACCAGCTCCGCTCTAATCAAAATGGTACACTCTCGAGATGTTCACATCATTAAACAGTGAGCAACACCTCAACATACCTGAATGGAATCTAAACGGAAATGCCAGGAAGTGAGGAACCCAGACTCACCAGGATATGTATACACCCGTCAAAATAATGGCCCTTAAATAGTATGGTAGCTCCCACCTCATTGGGCTGCCAAAACCATACTCCAACCAGGCCAATAGGATGGTAAAATCACTTACCCTGCCACATCATGAATAACAGCAAATAGAGGTTCTGACAGAAGGTCACCTAAAATTTTAGCCCAAAGACTGAGACATTTCACTTGTTATGTAACCATGACTTAGATAATGTTTGAATTTTCATTGCATAATTAAGATGGAATTGTTATACAGAACAAATCTGCTTTTACAGTTCATTTGTTGCGTGCGGTGTGTATGGAATGAGAAACTTCCACTAGTCTGGTAGGGCCATTGGTTCCAACTCTTCAAATGCAGTAAATCAGAGAGGTTTAGTCCATGGGGATTAATCAGACAGGACAGAGCACACTCTGTGTTGCGTTTCAGGAGGCATGCGTGTGTGTCAGAAAACCTCATTGGTCTGGTTGTGAGAATGCTAAGGGCTGGTCGTGGACTGGATTAATACAGAACACAGCACGCCATCAGAGGTCCACTGAAATGGAGCCATAAAAAATTTACCAACCTGCAATAAATGTTTTACTTCGAGAAAACTTGAAGTGGTCCAGTAAGTGAGAAGCATTACAGGAAAAGAGGTTGAAACAGGGGGCCATTTGAAATCCTGATGACATACAAAGCACCAGATGACTAGAGTTAAACCGCACATGAACTTTATAATAAACTACTATACTTAAAGGGATAGTTTACTCCAAAATGAAAATTTCATGTTAGTCCACCTTTCAAAAATGTAACACAAAAAAAGATGTTAGGTACCATGTTAGTCTCAGTCGCCATTCACTTTCATTGCATCTTTTATTCCATTCAATGAAAGTGAATGGTGACTGAGGCTGTAATTCTACCTAACATCTCCTTTTTTATGTATTATAGAAGACAGAACAACATGGTGAGTAATTACTAACAGAATTTTCATTTTTGGGTAAACTATGCCTTTAACTGATGCCTTCAGTAGCATTTAGATACAGTGCACAAAAATTAATTGTACATAAATTAAACAGGAAATTCTGGTTCTTTTTCATTTGTTAACAACAAAGGAACAAAATATTTCTGAGAAGGGAATTATGATTTCAAACTATTATTAAGCTTCTGGTTTTAGTCATGGGATTATTCAATTTAAAACCAATTTATCATTGGTGGTGGCTCACAATTAATTTCAACATTTACTGGTCTATTTAACATGGATGCATAGTTGATAAATTGAATAAGAACAAATCTCACTTTTGTTTTTTTGTCACAAAGTCAATACAATTACACAGTTCAGATCACAAGTACAATCATACAGTGCCAATATAATTTTTTCTGAAACATGTCCAAATGTAAGACTTGGCACTAATATCATAAGCGATGAGGAAGTAGTACAGAATTCCTGCTGAGGAGGATTCATGATAGATGAAACTAAAGAATTGGCCACCTTGTTGAACTTTTCTCAATGCCTGGGCACCTGTTTTATGTAACACCTGCACTTCACTCTACATCATTACAATCCATCTACTCATTCCCCCCTTCCTGGTTAAATCCCTGTCCCCAAGGAATTTGGAGTCCCATCACAATCCCATGGATCCTCTTCTATAGATTATTCCCATCCTGCGCAGTGGCTTTTGGGTGCCAACGAGCCACAGCTGTGCACACATATGGGAGCATTGCCCTGTGATAGCTTCCATATGTCACAGTACGCTTAAGAGGGGGCTTTTCTATTTTTTCCTTTTCTTGTTTCTGTTTTTGTATCTTATCTTTATCTCTGTTTTTCTCATCAAACCTTTTGTTCAATGAAGAATAGATGAGTATACCCAGTGACAGATGTATTCAAAGAATCAGAGTCAAAGAATGCCAGTTCCTTTAAAGGGATATTTACCTTACCCTGATTTTGTTCCAATCCTGCAAATTAGTTTTTGTTCTATAGACCACAAAAGGAGATGCATAGTAGGATGTTCTTGCTGCTCATTATCATTCAACAAATGTACACTTTTGGGTGCAGTTTCCCAAAGGTCCAGCAGTGGGCGGCAAACACGAGTGAAAAGATGTAGTAATCAGAAAAGTTTTTGGGGAGAAAATCAGATGGATGTTTAAATGAGAAAAATGTACCTCACTAACCTAAAACTTT
Organism: Xyrauchen texanus; assembly: GCF_025860055.1. Lineage (NCBI taxonomy): Eukaryota > Metazoa > Chordata > Actinopteri > Cypriniformes > Catostomidae > Xyrauchen > Xyrauchen texanus. Next base: position 26,397,650 of record NC_068294.1, on the reverse strand, counting down.
AACCTAAACCTAACGAATAGTGTCTTAAAAGATAAATGAGAGGTGATTAAAACAGAAATCATAACTCTAAAACAACACCTAAACCTAACAAATAGTGTTTTAAAAGCAAATTAGACATTAAAAGCATATTTACTGAAGCAACCATGACTTTTGTGTCGCTTCTATGGCACTTCTGCTTTTCATTCCGAGCATCCTTGGCTGGGCTCGAAGCTTGGTCTCCAAGTCCAAAATCCAACAATCTATTAAGTGAGCTACCGTGAAAGTTAATAAGTGTGTAAATGTAGGTGGGTCTGTAATACAAGCGTTAAAATGTATAGTTTTTTCAAATGAAGCATTATAAGTGTTTAGATATCAAAACATAGCAGTGTGTGAATAATAGAGTGGAAAACTAGTGTTTATAAGGTCATAAACAGCCACACTACCCGTGATTTCAGTGAAAGTGACAACACACAGATGTTGTGCCTCTAATGTTGATTTCACCAGGGAATTGCATCAAAACGTAAAACTCTGTGTTTAGTTATAGAAATGTTATAGATATGTTCATTCTAAGAGAATAGGTTGCTTTTTTCCCCTCACAAAGAAACTGTATGGCTTCAGAAGACTTGAAATATAGAGCATGTATCAAATGGACTTCTTTAGTGTTTCTTTTTGCCATTTTTGGAGTATGTCACCATTCACTTTCATTGTATGCTAAACTTCACCTTCTGTGTTCAATAATTGAGGTTTGGAACAATGCGAGGGTGAGTAAATGATGACAGAGTTTAATTTTTGTGCAAATTATGAACTTTAGCACAGGCTGTGCATTGTGGATCTAAGGTGTCTCTCTCTCCACTGGCATGATTAGTTGAGTTAAGCCATTTACAAACCTATGAAAATAAATTTTTAGGCTTTTCAATTGATGCTGAAAGCTGTGATATGATGACCTGGTTCTCTGGGAGGCCATGCTGTGCCTCTAAGGTTTTGCAAACATGAATAATCTGTTTAGCATAATTTATATGTAATAGGCTGTTTTAAGTCACCCCTGGGAGGCTGTGACATGGATCTGCTTGGTTCTATGGTAAATAAAAACAGTGAGAAAGCACAAAATATCCTTTTGACACCACAAGCCTGGGAGGTTCGCTCATCTGCGCTGACACAAATGGTCAGTAATATCCCCACGCCGATTATAATCCTTGAAGTGAACCTCATTAACCAGACATCACACTGAACCCTGTCTGAAAAGAGGCAGAGAGTTTTACCTGTCAATCAACACCAACTGAATGAAAAAATTTACAGGGAGAAAATGAGCCAGGAGCCCCAGAGTCGTGGCCAGCTGGAATTTCTTACCATCAAACATACTCTAAGAAATATTGAGGAGTAACTTCACTCAGAATAAATTGTGCCAACTGATTGCATGGTTTATTTGCACACCCTGTCTGTATTATATTAGCACCCGATTTATTAAAGAATTTTGTAAATCAGGATGTAGTGCAAACACAGCCAAAAACCCACTGTGAAAAAACAAGTCTACAGACTCATTTTTTATGGCCAATAAATGTGCAATGTTAACTGCTCCAGGAAAATAGCGCTGAGTTTTGTAAACAAAGTGCATTCTATAAAAAGCCTAATTAAAATAGCTGAAAAAAGAATGACAATTACTTAATTAAAATAAAGTGCAGTGCTATTTCAGTAAATTTAGCCAGTGGTTGAACTGCATTGTAAGTGGTTAGAGTTTTTTGGACTGAAATATCATGTGCAAAAGTGCCGCAACTGTATTGTAAATTTGCCTCTTTGCAACAATAATGGAGCTCTTGCCAACAGGGATCCGATCCAAACCAAAGACTTACATCCCGCCCCAAGAGACGGCACTACAGAGTGATGTTGACTTAAACCTTATGAGCATAGTTATTCGTGCTCACAGTATACCACTTCCAAACATTATTTAGGCTGAAATGTAATGGAACCTAAACCACAGTAAAAGAAACTGGCGTGTGAGTGTGTCAAACCAGCATAAAGCATGATTGAAAATGCCTTTTTTGCAGTGTGGTTTATATTAACATTAAATCTATAATAACATTAAAATGTGTAAATAATGCATCTAAACCTTTTAAGCAGATCTAAAATCCTGACTCATGCTCAGGCATGAAGACATTTCCATCCAGTTCACGGAGGGCTTCTGATAGTGTGCTTTGTGCCCGGGCCTTGACTCAGCTTCCCATGCAAGATCATCTGTAGGGAGCATGCTACACATTCAGGAACACACTGGCAGCCTCTAGGAGGCAAGTAGCAATGTACAAAATGATGGTGGCTGTGGGGAGACCTCAGGCTAAAAAACCTGATGCCTGACAAAGTGATTTATGATGCCCTTATTACTCCTCGAGGTGACAAATGCAAGAGGAACTTTAGTGAGCTTGTATTAAGAGACTGAGTTAAGGGACCTCATTGCTCTTATTACATTCCTCTGATGTTTGGCTAAGAGAGGCAAGGCATGAGAAAGCATTTATGGCATATGCCAATATTATATATAATTGCAGTCCGAATGCAGCAGAGGCCTAAATAGCCAATTGCAGTGTTCATTGTTAGTTCGATATCTAAAGGTATCGAATACCACCTAATTGTAAAGTATTACCAATTAATGTTATATTTGATTTAAATAATAGTTATGTAAATAATATTAAAAATAATTATATCATGAATAAAATTGTATTATTTTTCATGTTTCTGTTTAATAATCCATTATTATTATTGTTGCACTTCTGTTTGGTGCTGCAAGTTGCACAGAAATTACACACTGCACTTTTATATCTTTAAAAAATATATATTTTTTAATCTTTTTGATATGGAGAAACAAGAATAGTTCTTATTTTAGTAGAATACATGGTCCAAATGCATTAAGGTCTAACTAGGGGGCAGTGTATAGTTTACAGACTGATATAGAACAATGGTGCAAGCAACTACCTTCCCAGGTGGGCACCTTGTCGTACTGCTGGACGACTGCCTGAGAGACAGATGGCAGGCAAATGCAGAGTAACCCACACTGAGCACTAACTTTGCTGACTAGTGATAGCCTGCAATGGTGCCTGCTATCTGTCTGCCTGTATCTCCAGTGAAATACCTCCATTAGCCTCAGAGTCATCATGCGATTATGAGGGGTATGTTAGAGAAACTGACAGGACAGCTGAGCCTCGTTATCCAACATCTGTTTTGATGTGTAACCAAGGCTTTGCTTGTCATCTGGTTATGTAAACAATGTTTGCGTTAAATATATCGTGAAAGAGACTTGGCTGAACCAGGCCTCACCCGATCCTCTCAGGCCAGGATGAGGGGATTTCAGATGAATGACACACAGCATGTTCACACCAATCAGATTTAGACAATTAGCCATTTAAGAGGGATCAAAGGTCAGGTTGTCTAAGAGGGACCCCATTTGCTCTGCTGAGTTATATTAAATAGGACACATGCTCAAACAGATTTAAGCAGAAATCCTTTGTCAAACCAATACAATTCTAAGGAGTTATTGAATCATCATGAAACATCTGAAAGATCTGTTCTCAACAAGATCTGTTCTATCAAGTTCTGTCTCCAAGAAGAGAGCAAAAATAGCTTACAAATCTTTGTTTTCCTAAAAGGAAGAAAACCTTCCAGGAAATGTCATCAGTTCTTTTGAGATTATTCGAGAGTGGCTAATCTTTTAGAAGTCAGTGTTCTCCTGTTCAAAGAAGCTTGCCAGAGATGATTTTAATATTAGCTTGTGAGAATGCTCCATACCCCCTGCTACCATGTCTTATCTGGTTGTAAGGAAATAATTTGATCATTTCCAGGCATGGGGCATCTGAAAATCTAAAAGACTGAATCACAAAGAGCAGCGCTCACCAGCGAACCTTGGTTTTTCATGTAGACATATGAGGAACACCCCGTTGAGCTTGGGAGCTCTGAAGCAGAGGTTTGGGCTTCAGACAGTATTGATCTTTCGAAACAGCTATCACATCTGTCTCCTTTGTGATGTCTGCCAGGGTAAGGACAAAATGTTACTGGTCACATTTCTTCAGGCTTTTTTGAACGTTATTACAATCTGGTTACATTGTAATAACTTAATTATACAGTTTAATTGGTCTGCGTACATTTTCTTTCAAAAATACCAGTGCAAAATACCACTTGAAACCTTATTTTTTTAGGCACTGGAAAAGTTAATTAAGTTGTATAATTGTCCTCTATCCTCTGGCACATATAAAACAGCTGAAACATTCTCAGCCTTAACAAGAGTTCCCTTTCAAGGCGGTCACTTTGACGTTGCATCAGTAGCTGATGCTACAGGAAACTCCTCTCATAGCAATCTATTGGCAGATAGCACTTGATGCTCCACCCTTGATGAGTGCTTTATAGACAGCATATAAATCAGAGCAAAGCCCCATTTAAGCAGAAAGTCTCGATTTCATCTCTCGTGTTCTGGACGCCCAAATCTTTGCTTTGTCATTGAAACGGCACAACTTAACAGTGAGTGGATTATTTCTACCTCCCTGCTTTGTGCTCCGATGAACAGGATATCCTTTTAACACTTCCGTGATATTGTGCATTGTGTTGTGTGTTTCTTTTACTGAAAAGAAGGTAAAAGAGCCTTTTGCTCAACAACGTCTTTAAAGATGACGTTTTCCAAATGTTTCCACAAGCACAAAAAAAAACCAAGCGATATATCCAAGTAACAAGTGCTGTTTTATAAAAGCAGCGATATATCCAAGTAACAAGTGCTGTTTTATAAAAGCAGGGCTTGTTGAGACTGATTGCGTTCACTGCGAACTCATGAAACTCAAGACACTTTGCTCTCGGCTCGCTTTCATTCTAAAAGCCGAGCCTGTTCCTCTCTCCGCCCGCTATACTCCTTCAGCGGCTTCCGAAGTGGGAAACGCGCCCGGACAGGATTTGCTGTCGGCTTAGCCATGCGTGCCTCCTCTACTCTATATTATGTGGCTTCAGCCGTTCAGTATGAGTGCTGTTATTGCCTGGGCTTAGCCCATGCTGACTACGGTACAGGACTTTTATGCTCAGAGGCATGAAGCCTCTCTCCTATCTTCTCATTTTCTTCTCCTCCTTTTGATTCATATGAGGCACAGAGACTGAACATGCTCTAACCTGTGAGGGTGATATGCATGTACGTTGACCGCAGGAGTCAATTTAGGCAGACTGAGTAGCTCTTCGTCTGCTTTGGAAATTATTCAAAAGGTTTGGCCCTCTCCAAGAATAGACTTTCTTACTAGATTGTCGACGCCATTGCGCTTGCTTACAATTCGCATGGGGTGCAGTGTCTCATGGGTGTTATGGCTCACTCTACCTGGAGCATAGTCTCCTCCTGGGCTTGGGCTAAGTGTGACTCCTTTGAGGACATTTCTCTGGCTGCAAGCTGGGCTTCCCCTAAAACCTTTGGTTTTATTACTTGGATGTTTCTTCCCTCTCTTCCCAGATCCTTGCTGCGAAGGAAGGTTGATTTCTCAATGATCACTACCTTTCTAGCTAGCGTCAATGTATAGGTCTTATGACCATGTTTTTGGGTATTTCCAGTGTAAAGAGCAATGTTTTAATGTTCTACTACCCTGTTGGATAGTGGAACTATGTTTATTTGTTGGTCTTTGACCGTTCTGAGCTTTTTCCTCACCATAATGTGGATGGCTATGATTGTATAATGTTTCACTACCCGGTATGGCTAGTGTAACTGTAAAATTACCTACCTTGAATGGTTTGAGTTTTCTCTCTTTTTTCCTTCCTATTTGTCAGTATGAAAGGGTGACTTTGTAAATGCTTTTTAACTACCCTACTGGTTAGTAGGCATTGATTTGTGCATGTGAATCAGTAGCATGGCGTGATGGTATACAATTCCTATAATGTCAGTTACACTGACACAGGTTACGAATGTAATCTTGGTTTCCTGAAAAGAGAAAGGCTTGCTGCACTACTGATTTCTACTGGTGTTAAGAGACTGTGCTCTCTTCCCTTCAGTCGAAAAATCATGATGAAAAATCCTGATGTGCACCAGTTTATATGCTCACGATTATGTGTGCATCGGGGACAGAACATCAAGTGTGATTTTAAAGACTTTAGAGATCGTCAATCTTCGGATGAGTTTCTCATGCCATCAGCATCTCATTCCCTCCTTTCAAGGAAACAAAGGTTACAGTCGTATCCAGACCATTATTATAAGTTACACTTTTATTCATAACATTGTTTATTAATTTCATCATATGCAACTTTAAGCTACACCTGAGTGATGTAAATACACCATTGCATTGGAATGTGGCTATTTTCTTCTAAGGGGGGGGGGTGGGGTGGATTCAAAGGCAACTTGAGCTTGACCGCGCTTGACTTTGATTTGCAAATCTGTCTTATACATTATGCTTGAGGTCTTTGACATTTTTTATAGGTTTACTCAGTGTTTTGGCACTGGGCTGGAATATTGCTCACCTCTCTGCACCTGGCCCCAGATGTCTGTGATTGTCTGCCATGTGTTTTACACTTTAGATTCTGTTTGAAGTGATCACCCACATCAGAGTGGCCTTGCCTCTGATGGTGCTGATAGTTTCTGGCTCAAGTTCTAGTACCTGTGTGTTTATTCTGTCTACTAGCCACAGACACCAGGAAGCACATTCCCTGCTTGGCAGACATCCAGGTCTCCTAATCCAGAGAGAGAATGCTACATCTGGACCAGTGACTGCAGCTGCACCAGATGTATGGCAGGACTGGGCTGATGGTTAGGTTCAGACTGATGAGTTCTTTGAAGAGGAAGTCCTGATTACTTTTTGCAGCACTCTCACATTCTCCAACAGCAGGTAATGAATTGTTGGCCATCTCTTGGCTAACATGTCACTGCTAGTCACTGCAACATCTTACTCAAAATCCATCCAGCCAGACAGAGGTGTGTTATGGGTTCACAGAGGCAGCCATTTGTACCTGCCTACTACATGTTTTCACTACTGACAGTGAAAGATTGCACTAAAAACAAGGTTTGAGTCTGGTAGGATTAAGTCAGTCATGCTCTTGTGTTGTAAGAGAGTGATGAAAAAACATTCTCTCTAACACATTTTCTGATCTGTAGTCTTAAAAAGTTAAATAGTGTTCTCATGTCTCAGCTTAGATAGCCTAATGGGGAAAAATGGAACCTGTGGAGGTGTTAAAAGTTAAGAGTTAAAAGAGGTTAAAAGTTGTTAAAATAGACCAACAGCATCTAACCTGAACAGCACAATATATGACATGCTTAATTAAATACAGTAGGTCTTGCTGTTTTAGTTGAAGTAGCAACAATAGGATTGAAACAGCAACTTAAGTGGCATTCTAAAATGAATCAGTTGTACATGGCTAAATTGAGGGCTGAACAGTCAAAAATAATCTGAAATATTGTTTTTGCATCTGACATACACAACAAAACTGTGAGAAAAAAAAAACGAATAATTGTACTCTATTGTGAGAAGGCAAATAAAAGTAATTGTGGTTTTAGTGCCCCTATTGTGCATTTCACCTGGAAACTGCCTTGGTATGAACAAAGCAAAAATATTTTATTAGCAAAAATACAGGTAACATGATTTTATGAGACCAGGTTGGAAATCTCTTGACAAGGACAGCTATGTATCGTGTGTTGACTTATTTTCTATTGATAAAGGAAGCTGGGGTGGGACTTACATATTTTAGAGAATAAACTGGTAACAATGTACAATAAGGTTCCATTTCTAAACATTAATTAACAACATTAGTTAAAATGAACGAACAACGAACAATACTTTTACAGCATTTAATAATCTTGGTTGATGTTAATTTCAACATAAAGTAATACATTTTAAAAACAAAAGTTGTATAAGTTGACATTAGTTAATGCACTATGAAATAACATGAACAAGCAATGAACAATTTTATTTTTACTAACTTTAACAAAGATTAATCAATGCTGTAAAAATATATATTGTTCATTGTATGTTTCCCAATGCATTAACTAATGTTATCAAATGGAACTTTATTGTAAAGTGTTACCAATACAATTCAAATTTTGGCATCTTTAAGAAATACACTGGCAAATATATGGCTTTAAAACTAACAGACATGGACTAAAAGCCACAAAACTCCAATTTGATTACATGTCATTTTTAAGCTGTATTTAACCATAAAGCAGAGGATCTGCTCTATGTGGAAGAGTATGTTCTTAAGAGGATTCTGCAGTCAACTTCGTTAACCGTAACACTTTCACTTCACTTCCACATTCTTCTCCTTTGATTTTGGTGATTCAGATTCTTTGTGCCTGTCACCACCTGCTGGGCAAGGAGGAGAATTTGTTGTAAAAAAGGACAAAGATATTATGTTTCTCACCCACACTTCTGAAGATGTGGATTTAACCACGGGAGTGGTTATGGAATACTTTTATGCTGCCTTGATGGGCTTTTTGGAGCTTGAAAATTCTGGCCACAATGTCAGTTGCATTGTATGGACCAACAGAGCAAAGAGTTTTGCAGAAGAAGGAAAGTTATACACATCTGAGATGGCATGAGGGTGAGTAAATGATGGGAGAATTGTCATCTTTGGGTGAACTATCCCTTTAATTTTCATCATTTCACTTAATGCAGCTATATGGTTTGTATGTGTCTACATTGTATAGCTGCAAAATCTTATCTTCAGAAACCCCCCGCTGTTGGCCGAGTACCATTCTGTGCAGATTGCTGGATGGTTCTACCGGTCTGAAAATCTACTGTCACTATTTGAACTCTGCCTACTTTGGTAAAAAAAAAAAAATCCCCAAATTACACTTAATGATGAGGTTCCACAAGTGTGCTGCCTTAAATAAGATGTAGGAAATTTTTGTCTGTATTTTCACAGACCTTTCTCTACAGAAGTAAAAGAGTCAGTTGAGGATATTTAGTCAATAATTTAAGAGCCATAAATCAGTCATTTGCAGGATTATAGAACTGAATCCTGTGGTGCGGACAGCTGGCCTGTATCCAATGTGTGAACAAAAGAATTATTTACTCACCCTTATGCCATCCCAAAACCACATGAATTACTATTTATTTAAATTAATGTCCCGTTGGTTAAATTCAATACAATGCCAGTACAAAGTGACTTATTTTTAACACTTAAAAGCAACCAAAATTAATCCAAGCATCTCATGTGTCATAAACAAAGTCTTCATAAGGCATAGGAACACTTTGTATAATGAACAGACTATAATATATGTAATTTTCTCTCAAACTAAACAATATAAAACATAATAATTGATAAAGTCTATAAACAGCACTGAAAACAAATATGGCAGCCACGGCAATTACATCAGCTTAACAGGATCTTGTGTGTCTCATGAACACATAACTACCCTATAACTATGTCATGACATCATGCTGCAACCTCATTGGCTTCCGTGACGACATCATGACGTTTGGTCGAGAGATCAAGTAAAAATCTTTAGGATCCTATCTTTTCTGCTTTTTCCAAATGTAAAACTTCATTGCCTTATTATTCAGTTTCTCTTTCTCTCTACCTCACTCTTCCTTTTTTCTAATTTACTGGCCACAGTTAGAAATCAGCCGACTGGGACATGCCAGTAATTGAAGTCTCCACAGTGACTGCCTACAGCACAGCTTTTAGTGATTCACGGGGGAGGTTTCCTGGGGGAAACTCAATAAGCTGCTCACCATTAAGGATAGTCATCATCAGACTTTTTCCACCACAGGATGTAGAACAACACTTGTTGAAGGCATCTGAAAATAGCATCAGGATGTTTGACTTATGACCAACGGATAATACAAATACACAGGTTTCATGGAGGACAAGGGTATTTTGTTCAGTGACAGTAATGTGTATTGAGATTCATTCTGATAAGTGATATATTTATGAGGTGTCATATCACAATTTTCCTCCCCACTTACAGTATTGTGTTAGTAGATATAATTTTTGCCTTAACAGTCATAATATAGCTTCCACACTCTATTTGACCCTTAGAATTAAATAGCCCAATTTTTGGTTACGTGCCTTTATTTATCTCAAAAGTTCAAGGAAAAATCATTACTCATGACATGACTCCTATAAGGAATGATGCATTTTCACCCATAGCTCATCATAGTTCACCAGCATATATTGTGTTGTGAATGCTGGTCCAAAACTTCTTTGGTTCACCAGCATTACCAGAAATAAACCCCAATAATAAAACTGGCTAACCAGCTTCAACAGCTAAGTTGGTCCACCAGCTAGACCAGTACTAGCATACTAACCTTTAGACCAGCATCAGAATTGCATGCTGGTTGAGCTGGTCATTTCAACAGGGATCAGAGCTTGATCAACATCCTGGGGAAAAAAAATATGTTTCTTCTAACTTCACAGAGCAAAGCTCTTTCACCAGTTGTCCTCCGTTTTGCCTTTAGTTCTGGTCAAAATCTATCAACCAGTCTCCATATGTATTGAGTAGAAAAAAATATGAAAATTAGCAAATTAGTTTGAAAGGTTTTATCCCTTTAAAAGCATTCTAGACATATATATTGGTCTGAATCCTGAAGGTGCCCAGATCCAGGGTAAGGTTAATGCACACATCTACAATGAATATAAAAGGGAAACCAGATCTGTTCAGGCCTTAAATACATTTTACCTTAAAGCTAAAGTATGATGCATATTCTTTATGATAAATGTTGTTGTGACCATTCCCTGATTTGTGTGCAACGCTGGCGCACCTGGAACTGCATATTGGGACTGTGACCGACACACAGTGAAAGTGTGATAAATGACTCCATGATCGTGCACATTTAACAACCTCCTGAATCAGGTACAATCAAAACCCCATGAGTGGAGCAGGTTTGTAATTCTGCAAGCTTCTAAAAACATCAACATGTTGAGGTGGCGTTAGAGCGCAGGGGCTTGATTATGTCTCATTTGGGCCTGTGTGAAAATTGTATACCATTATTGCAGCTGTCAGAACATTGAACTTTTGGATTTATCATTTTCTGGGGAGCTGTGGAAGATCTTTCACATGAAACTAGGAACAAAAAACAACACAAAACAGTATTTAGCCCCAAAGCACACCATGTCTTGAGAGTGTGGTATCAGTGACGCAGCACTCTCTATAATCAACGCCTGGAAGGAAGCTGATGACATGATTGCCTGTTGAGAAACTGATGTTACTAATTAAAACTGGAAAAGTGATGACTCCTCTCATCCTCACAGAGTTATCATGCTCTCTGTGTTGGCTTTGGCCTTGACGTACCCCTCTGCTTCTTCCTCCTGATAAATGCAAGAAAGAGGCTTTATGAGAAAAGAGGAAGGAAGGCCACAGACAACATCACTTCTGCTGTTGTGGTTTCCATACAAGATACTTTGTATGGAGAAAAACCTCTATGGGTGTTTTTTTAACAAAAAGTGTCCGTAAAAAAAAGAAACATCACAATGCAAGATGTTTTGTGTTTTTTCAAATGTACTTATACTTAATATTAAAATACACTTGAACAGTATTTTTTTCTGAATGTAGTGAGGATGTCTTCAGATGGCAAATGATTGTAATTCTTCAGCTGTTCCCTGCGGTCTACATAATCTTTAATGAATCAGAGTGTATTTACACAAAAAGGTCAGTAACATGAAGCTCATCACAGCTCCAGAGCTGTATCAGGAGGCTTGACATTAATCCTGAGGGTAATGTGGACCTTCCTGTGCCTAATGAAATCTGAAGCCTGAAAATGGCCACACCTAATGATACTCCCTGACAGTTTTTGTATTAAACAACCATGGCTGCTGGGATCAATCTAAATAGCACACAGATGGCCAACACTATTTTTCTCTACTTTTCTACCCTTAAGCACTTTCATATGGTATCTAATTTACCATCTGAGGACCGTTCTTTCCAAGCAGCGATTCTTGATATTATACTTCTTGTCTGTTTGTTTTTATGGGTTTTTAATTATTTATTCCTAACAGAAAGCGAAAATTGAACACGACACAAAACACAAAACCAACAGCACACAAAATTGGTCTATACAATACATGTTTTAAAATCTAAACATGATGTAGGAAAAACTCATTTAAGTTGCATCATATTTTAAGTTACATTAGTTCACCTTGGCCTAATCATGCTTAATTCTTCTCTTCCTAACCCTAATTAGATGTTTTTGTAGATAAATGTAATTCAACAATTAGCAGTTATATAACTGAAAAAGTCCAGGTGGGGATACTGATTAAATTCTGGCAATCAACATCAAAGTTTTCCATCTCTTTCACCTTCGAACCACCCAGAAAATTCACTGGGAAAAGATCAATTCTGCCCCTTTTTTTAAAGGCTAACTTCTTGAGAAATCATGGCAACAAACAACAATCAACTTTGTTGCCTGCTTGAAACCAATGCCAAATGTTCTTGCAAAAGGAGAATATAAAAACAGAACAACATCACCAGAAAACAAACACGCTTCTTTTGTTAATTTATTTTGTATTAGTTATCAGAATGCATGCTTCTGTATACTTCACACTTACTCACATGCAACCCATGTTGCTTGTGGCACATGGGGTGTTTACAGAACTTTATGGCTTTAGACTCAATGTTGCTCAATGGAATTAAGTTTATTCAAACAAATTTAAATCACTGGTTTTGATGGTGAACACACTGTACTGTGTGCATTCACAGAAATTCCCTCTTCCTTCTTATGAAAAAAACTATCAAGATATTTCATGAGGCATCAGGCTCACATGATCATATATCTCTCCCCTGACCTCAACATACAATTCTACAAATGCATTCAGTTGTTAAAATATTCTATTTCTTTTCATACTGTGTGCACCAAAAATAATATACTGAAAAGGTACTACAGTACAGAACAGATCTGATCCTGCCTATATCTCATGAGTGATGGTGTTGATGATCCTCCGAGGCACCTCATGCATTTGACGAAAGATGTAAAAACACCCTCTCTCTAAAAAGTGCCAATCAAAATATACAAATGTTTTGGTTGGGAGGGTTACTTGTAAAATGTATTCTACTACAGATTACAGAATACATGCTGAAAAATTTAATTTGTAACATATTCTGTTAGATTACTCAAAGTCAGTAAGTGTATATAAAATGTAATATCAAAGCTCTTACTCGAGAGAAAGAGAGAAAATAATTTACACCTGTAAATCTACTTATTCATGCAATTATCCAATCAGGTAATCATGTGGCAGCAGTGTCATTTATTCAATCATTAAGATACGTGTTTGGAGCTTCAGATAATGTTCACATCAACCATCAGAATGGGAAAAAATGTGATCCCTGTGATATCGACCATGGCATGATTGTTGGTGCCAGATGGGCTGTTTTGGGTATTTCTGTAACTGCTGATCTCCTGGGATTTTCATGCACAACAGTCTAAAAGTCTAAAGTAAAGAGCATGGTGCGAAAAAGATAAAACATCCAGCGAGCAGCAGTTCTGTCAATGGCTTGTTAATGACAGAGGTCAGTGGAGAATTGACAGACTGGTCCAAGCTGACAGGAAGGTGACATTAACCCAAATAAACACGCGTTACAACAGTGCTATGCAGAAAAGCATTTCTGAACGTACAACATGTTGAACATTGAGGTGGATGGGCTACAGCAGCAGAAGACCCCTATGGGTGCCACTGCTGTCAGCTAAGAACAGTAAACTGAAGCTGCAGTGGGCACAGGCTCACCAAAACTGGACAGTAGACAATTGGAAAAACATTGCCTGGTCTGACAAATCTGGATTTCTGCTGAGGTACACAAATGGTAGGCCCACTGCAGCCTCAGTTTTCTGTTCTTGGCTGACAGTAGTGGAACACAACATGGTCTTTCTCTGTTTTAGCCATCCGCCTCAAGGTTTGACATTTTGTGCATTCTGAGATGCTATTCTGCTCACTACAGTTAAAGTCAAGTCATTTTTATTTGTATAGTGCTTTTTACAACACACATCGTTTCAAAGCAGCATTACAGAAAATCATGTATTATTGCGATCCATTGCAGTTGAAGTGGTTATCTGAGTTACCGTGGTCTTTCTATCAGCTCGAACCAGACTGGCCATTCTCTGTTGACCTCTCATCGACAGGGCGTTTCCGTTGACATAACTGCCGTTCACTTTTTTTTTTTTTTTTTTGGGCACCATTTTAAGTAAACTCTAGAGATCGTTGCATGTGAAAAATCCCGGGAGATCAGCAGTTACAGAAATACTGAAACCAGTCCGTCTGGCACCAACAGTCATGCCAAGGTCAAAATAGCTGAGATCATGGTTGATGTGAACATTAACTGAAGTGCCTAACCCATATCGGCATGATTTTATACATTACACTGCTGCCACACGATTGGCTGATTAGATAATTGCACGGATGATTGTTGGGTGGGAAATATTAGTCATTACAATTGGACCTACAATTTAGAACAGTATTCAAGAAGTGCATTCTTTCTCAAATAATTCTGTTTACCAACAGAATTCTGTTTTCTAGAGGAAGTGAAAGAGGTCACTTGTTCCATATCTAATCAACATCAGCTGAAAGTTTACAAGCATGTTCTGGCATAATACTAGGGGAAATTTCCTAAATTTTTTTAAAGGCCACTGAAAGATGTCATAAAATGCTCATGAAGAACAATACCAAAGGAAGTCACTACTATTTAAGATCACTTATCCATAAGCCCTATTTCTTTCTTGAATTGTTTTTCACTATTGTAACTGAAAAGATCTTTATTCACCTAATACCATAATAACATCACTCAGATAGACAGTTCCATTTTATTACTGTGAGTGAACCATACACTACAACATAAAAAAATCCACATTAATCCCTCTAATCAGTGAGATCTGAGAGTCTTACGTGAAATCTCAGGCACGCACAGCCAGGCCAAGAGGATGGTACACTGCTAGGACCTCCTGTTGGCTCAAACTATTTTGGCAGGTCTTTGAATTTTTGGCAGATCAGAGTATGGAATGTGCTCCCACTTTTTGAGCCACTCAGCAGTACTGTCTTGTACTGGATAGGGCAGAGGGTGCACAGCGGAGAAGGCAATAACATCATGCTTCGCACCCCCTTTAGTCAGGCACTTCTGGGCAAGGCTTGGCTCTCAGTAGTCTGGGGTGCTGGGCAGCCATCAGGGCCAGCACCTAACAGCCTACGGGGCAAAGGCAGAGAGCACGGGCAGCACAGCAGTTGGCCACACAACAGCCTGACCATGACTGAGCATCATAAGTGATGAATCATCCAATCTCTGCAGGTCAGAGCATATAGTGCAAAGAGGTCTCATCCCTCACTTAAACGTGTGCACCTGTTCTTCTGTTCCTTACCTCCTCATTCCAAATGTCTAGTATTAGAGCATATTCAACATAGTCTCAACTGAAAATTGTAAGATATCACACAACGTGACTCTTATTTCCATTGCAATTGGTCAACTAACAGAATTTTAAATCGATACATTACATTCACTAAATTTTAGCAAGCCTCATATCCAACACTTTATTTAAGATAGGAAACGTATGTGAACAAATTTTGTTATTCTTTCCAGATTTACATATACAATACAAATAAAGCCAGTGTATATGTCAGTAAGATGGAACAAACTTCCCTCCTCTCATTTCAAACCCCAAAGTTTTCTTTCTTCTGTGGTACACACAAGTTATTTCTCTGTTAAAATCATAGTTAGGTTTAGGGTTTGGGTAAAGGGTTAGACTTTATGATTTGGTTTTGAGTTTGGGGTTAAACTTATGAAAAATTCGTAATACATTATGTGTTGGTTCATTTACTTTTCTCTATGGGAGTGAAAGGCGTAATTTTTTTAAGAACCAACTTGTGAAATTTATTATGATTTAGCCATCTCTTACAATTATTATGACTTGTCATGAGACCAGGTTGGTATATTTTGAATTTACTTTCAGTTTGGCAACAGTCAGGTTGTAAGGCTTCTGGGTGTTTCTACACAACTCATAAAACATTTTAATTGGTCATTTGTGGGGAGATTTCTTTTTTGTTTTTAAATGAACATATATTTTTACTTGAAATATTTTGTACACATGTCTTTATGGAATGTTATAAAATATCCTGTTATAAAAATAAACAGAAGATCAGAAGTGAAAATGTTTTGTCCAGTATACTATACTGTATGTTTGGACAAGTATCATTTTATTCTACACTGTCTATATTACACACATGTTAACAATTACAATAACTCTACAAATAACAATGTGTAAACTGCTCCAGAATACTGATTACATATTAAATACATGTTGTTCATTAATATAATATAATGACACAATAATGAAATTAAAAACAAAAAAACAATTTGATTGATTTGAATACAAATTTTAAACATGCATTTTTTATTATTATTTTGTTATTAATAATTAATGGTCAAACCTGTTAGATAAAACATTTAAATTAAATGTGCTGTACTTGCTTTTATCTTGCAACACTGCTGAACACTGATCAATATTTTCATATTTCAGAATAATATCAGATTTCAAGTCCAAATATCCGTTTACTGGAGATTAAATAAATATTTTTCCCACCAAAGAAAAAACGAATTATGACATTCTGATATTCAATAAAGGAATATAAAGGAGTGCTGGTGGCATAGTGGGCTAAAGCACATAACTGGTAATCAGAAGGTTGCTGGTTCAATTCCCAAAGCAACCACAATTGTGTCCTTGAGCAAGGCACTTAACTCCAGGTTGCTCCAGGGTAATTATACCTGTAATAAGTGCACTGTAAGTCGCTTTGGATAAAAGCGTCTACCAAATGCATGAATGTAAATTATTCAGCAATTCACACTTATTCACTTATTGTAAAGTTTCCCATCTCACATGGCAGTTTAGCTATACTGGGATAGATATAGAAAGTCGATAGGTCCACACTGAACCTAACACTGAAGATCATTCGGCTCGGCTGACAAATCATACGTGATGATTTTCCACATGTAGTGGGCCGACGGCAGAGTGCCCCTTCTGTAATACGCTGATTCAGAGGCATGTGTCACCTTGGCCTGGGTGGAATGAGGCATGATCCTCATGATTGAAATCTGAGGCAGGGTGATTATTGCAACCCCAACTGAAAACATCTTCTAAGCAATATCAAGCTAATCAGTTGGTCACACCCATTCCACATTATTGTCGATGTGAATACCATTATTCTGACAAAATCTTAGGCGTTCACTTACGTCAGTACTAATAGTCACAGCCCAACATACAGAATGGGTGTGAGGATCTGAATTCATGATCTGGGTCAGAGATGCAGGTCTTGCTCAATGAGACCATATTAAAATGATGTTCTGTATTAGAAAGAGATGAAAACACCTTGAATATTCCTAGTGAAATACTCTCCTTGACCACCTACTATTTTAGACTTTAGCTTTCTTTAAAATTATCCTGGTCTTATTGTGTACAGTTCTTGAGTGCATGTTATTCAACAGTGCTTCACACTGGGGTCCTGATCACCCTTTCTGGGTTTACTTTGCAATAACGACCAGCTGTGTGTACATTATTCCTTACATACTGTATTATAGCTCTCTTTTCAAGATCCAATCAAAACCTGATGGATAAAATCAAGTCCCACCCTTACTGAACATTCTTTTTCTCTCAGAAATACACCACATTATAGAAATGAAATGCATTACAAGTGCTGTTTCATGTCATCTTTGTGTCTGCAAATCATTAAAAAAAAAATATCCTTTTTAGGTGTAGATCCAAAACAGCTGTGAAAAAGGACTCAAGATAATAAAAAAAGTTAATAATCTAAATAATTAAACTAAATAATAAACAAATGAACAAACCGTCTCACACAAACTAAGATATAAGAGACACAATAATAATTGAGATCATTAAGACCCTGTTACTTTCTTGATAATAAGAATTTTAAAGATATGTGTCTAGATTTGTGCTTTGTGGACTACTTTTTCCCCCACTGAAGGTCTAGTTGCTACGTAACAGAGAAGGGTCAGTGGCACTGTGCAGGGTGAATGAATTCCTCCAGAACAGTCCATTTATCAAGCACTGCCAACATGCCAAAAGCACAAAGGACAACACAGCCACTGAAAGATCTTGTTCCTTTTTACGGTTTCTTTCAAACCCCTTTTCCTCTTTATTTTAACCTCTATCTTTTCCATAAAATCTTAAAACAAACATTTTTTTTCACCAAAAAGACCAAAACTTGCTTGAAATTCCATATGGGATATTACATGATAGTCACATAGGTTAAGGAATGAGGAGATAGGGATACAATAACTCGAAGATTATTTCAATTTCAATGTCACATTAAAAGGCTAACTTTAATACAAAAATGAAAATTCTCTCATTTACCCACCCTCATACCATCTGGATGTGCATGAATTACTGCCTACTGCAGAACACAAAGAAAGATTTTTAGAAGAACATTTTAACTTTGTTGGTCCTTACAATGCAAGTGAATGGTGAAAAGTAAAAACAAAAAATTATATATATATACACACATTTAAAAACGTGAAAGTGAAAGTAGAGATTTATAGTAAAAATGGACAAACAATAGATATTGATCTTTTTCTTATCCACATTTATCATATCGCTTCTGAAGATGTTGATTTAACCATTAAAAAGTATTTATTTTATGTGACCTTTATGTGCTTTTTGGACTTTCAAAGTTCTGGTCACCATTCACTTGCCTTGAATGGACCAGCAGGGCTGAGAAATTCTTCTAAAAATCTTTGTATGTTCAGCAGATGAAAGAAAATCATACACATCTGGAATGACATAAGGGTGAGAAAATTATGAGAACACTTTCATTACTGGGTGAACTATCCCTTTAAGGTTTCCCAAACTACTCTTTAATGACCTCACTAAGAGCCCTATGCCACAGGAAACATAATTTCATATCAAATGTTTTCCATCGCTATAAGTGCAGAAGAAAACCACCGCTAATGAGACGCTGATCCCATGTTGAAAAATGACCCAAACTACTACCTCCTCTCTTACAGGTGGGAACCAAGAATCGACATGACTGCACAGAAATGATTTATGATATGGATTTCATGGCCTTAATGCTGGTCATTAAATAGTATGGGTCATTAGAATGAAAAAGCCTTTTCTTGCCTATTTCAGTAGATAACAATACACAGCTGGGTTAAAAGCACCTCAAGTACTATTGCTTTAGAATTTATGCATGACACAAAATAAACTATATTTATGGCTCGGCACACCAATGCAACGATACACTGTGAAGTGTGAATTATGTTATTCTTCACAGACAGAGCAAAGAGAATTCATAACAGGGAAGGTGTCAACGCATCAAAGGCAAATTTCACAGAGATAAGAAACAAAGAAGACTGGGTTCAAAACACTGCCACTCCACCATAGCTTTTATGGAGGCTTCTTATTTCCTATTCATTCAAAGCATAAAGAAGGAATTCACAGCATTTCCACACCTCAGTTTCTTCACCTCATTTCTGAAACCATGTTCCACCTCTTGAAAATACAGACTGAGCCTTTGGCAATGACTTTGAGGGAGTCAAGAGAGTAAAAGAGCAGACCATCAGTAGAGTCGTGGTGACTATAGGGTAAAAATGTGCTCCTGCTTTATGCCACCTGACCCCATAACTGCGCTCGATACATCCTTTTCTTTATTGACTCCTCTCTGCCTTTTCTTTTGTTCACCTTGGCCTGATTGAAACAGTGCAAATAATGACCTCTTCATGAAAATGACTGCAATTTTCCTGCAAAAGTCCCCTGTGCTGGCAGACTGCCACAGCAATACACAGAGGGGAGAGCGGCAGACACTTAACCCATGTTAATGATGAAATTAAGAACAGCGACCACTAATGAGGACAGGAAAAGGAATCGTTTGGAGACAAAAAAACTTCAATATGCTATAACACTCTCTTTGTGTAATTAGCACTTTAAGATGATGTTTCACAGCTACCGTTCAACAGTTGTTATTTGTATATGTCCCCTGATTGGAACCTCTCCCAGTAGGACAATATCATATACATTCCAGACTGAACATGGGGCACATAACACCTGAAATATCAGTTCTAGCACATTAATGTGATCTAAGATTGGCAGCAAACATTTTAAACAGGATATATTTTAGATAAAGGATTCCCTGGTCATTCCTGAAGATCATTAGTGACCTGAAAATTGTCTCATATCTCTAACCAGTCGGCTTGCATCAGTTCCTATGTCTATGTTATGCAGAGTCTGATCCACAGCCACTTTCCAAACTAGAGAACTTACAACCAGCATCTATACAAGCCAAGCAGGCCGTTTCTTAACTGCGTGCGATGGTGGGAACTGATCGAAATGCCGATAAGCACAACATCGGTGAAGGAAAATGGAGCACTCCTTGCTATGGCTTTCTCTTCAACCTTTTAATTTGTTTTGACTCTTTTTCATTTTACTGTTACAATAAATGAACTCTGGATCTGGATGTACAGCATATCTCGTCTTTTAGACCTAACTTTTTATGTGATAACGACAGAGAGAAGAATAGAAGGCAAAAAGGGGGGAAAAAACACTGCTGAAGAAGGATCTAGAAAAAGAATAACAGTACCATTAGAAGTCCAAAGGACCATGAGAAAAGTTGGCATGCATCTCCAGTGCATACAAAAGTCCACCAAACACATGGCTGTAAAGGATCCCTGTAGCTCTTATTCTCTAAATGTATTCATTTCAGCCTTTGAGATTCAGACAGCTGGATGACTTTCAGATTAGCATTACCTGGAACCTGTGAAACCATCATAGAGATCTGCACCTCTGATTAGATGCTGGCTGTACAGGCCAAGCTGTAGTGAGTTTGTTATTTTAAGTCTCCCCGCCCCTTCTAACTGCAGTTTGCACTGTCTGTGAGACCTGCTGTAAATTCTACCTGATCAACACAATGCATTTGCAACTCAATGTCAATGCAAATGTGCAAACCTGAGATTTTGGATTCCTTGTATTGTCTATGCATTGAATATGCATTTGAAACCTGCACTATTGAAATAACAGTGACCCTAAACTGTCATCCCATGTTAGTCTTAGTAAGTGCTCTCTTGCTGATGGACCGGATAACCTGGATTACGGAGACAGCTGCTGCTGAGTCACGCAACACTGAAGCCAGTGTTCACTGGAGATAATTGGCTGGTTCACGGTAAATAATGAGCTAAAAATTTATAATTGTCTGCATGGCCACAAACTCTCTGCAATACATTTTGATTAAATAAAATAAGTTGCACATTAGTAGAAGACTGCTAGAAGAAAACCCTTATCTACGAGAGTGGCATGTTTTTTCTCAGTTGAATAGACATGGTAGTGTAGACATGATAGGTTGAATGTTAAATTCATTGACCTCAATAGTCCAACATGGTTGCTATAGGGAGACAAAAGCTGTCTCTTTTTGTTTGTGCATATGTTAAAATACTGCACAAATTAATCTTAATTTCTGCAGCTATTTTAAAACAAAAATGTTCCACATCATTTAAATTGTTGGTATTTCAGCCATGAAATGCCAAGCCATTTTTACAAGCCTAAAACAATACACTGTAGCCCAACTATTTTAAACCAGCAGATCCCTCAACAGAACTAACAAACATCCGCTGGCATTTATATTACAGGTACTGTGTATGTGATGCCTGGACAAAACACACTGATACCATTAAGAGGCGGATAACAAACAGGAAGAACAAATAACATGGTAAACATTTGTGTGATAAGTTGCCTTTTTTAGCTTTGGATGAAAAACCACCTGTTGATTTTTCCGTACTGATTGATTTTGCATATAAATGGTGGGCGAGCTTTGTTTTCTATTATCTAGATTATATTTAAACTAACTGGTGGCAGAGACTAGGAGGATAGACATTCTTCACTATTGATAAAAACTTACATTAGGAAGGGTTTCGGATGAATAAATAGCATAGGCACGTGAAATGCCGTCAGAGGTAGCAGACTGGCAGCGTGCATAGCATTCCTTTACTCAAAGCGCTTCCTGAAAACATCTAAGTACTTCCTGTGTTGGGCCAGAAGTCAGATGTGCCAGGTGCATTTGTTATGAACATGTCAAAAAACATGTCAAATGAAAAAGGGAACCTGTTGAAAATGTTGCAGGTTTGAATTTAAAATGATAAGGAGAAAACCTACAAGTAGAGTTACTGGCCCATATGGAGGGTACTTAAAAGTTTACAACACCCAAAGAGGATTAAAAGTAATTTGGTGCAAATGTTAGGACTTTACAACCTGCTTTGTTGAATGTTGCACATGCCGTTCATACTCTACTGGAAATGTAATTATGGGTTTGGTTACCCATTTAAAATTGTTTTGTGGTAACCCTTTACAGTTAGGCTGAATTGGTAACACTTTACAATAAGGTTCCATTTGTTAACATGAACTAACAACAAACAATACTTTTACAGCATTTATGAATCTTGGTTAATGTTAATTTCACCATATTCTAATACATTTTAAAATTGTTTGTTCATGATACCTAATGCAATAAATAATGCTAACAAATGGAACCTTATTGTAAAGTGTTACTGTTGTTCTCATTAACATTAGTTAAATTCATGAACATTTTATTTATCTTGGTTAATGTTAATTTCAACATATACTACAATATATTTTTATATTTAAAAATGATCTATGTTAAAATGAACAAATGCTATTAAATTATATTGTTCATTGTTAGTTAATGATCCCTAACATATGGCAACACATAGAACCTTATTGTAAAGTTTTTCCATTTTCATAAATCAACCTAAATGTACTTCATATTTGTTAATAGTGCATATGTGTTAATAATACTTAATTTTTATATGTTTACTCTTTTAAGAAAAACAGTAAAATGAGTCAGGCATGTTTGTGGTGATCAAAGTACATTAGATACCAGCCATACATAAAACCTGGTCAGTGTTCTTAAGCAAATTATCTCCTGGCTAAAATTAGGTCGGTGGTGGATAAGCACCATTAGATTTTGCATTGGACAGTACCAGATGAGAGGATTACTTCACAAAGTGTGAACGCTTCAAGTGGACCTTGCTTAAATGGAAGGTACTCCCATTGCTTGGTCTGAAGAGGGTGTTACAGACATATTTGCCTTGGGGAAATAACCACAAAAAACAACCTCACACAGAGCCATCGGTCCCAGAAATTTGGTTGTGCAAGGACATCTATTCATAAAATGTGAATGTGTCTTGAGCACTCACTTAATTTGTTTAATAGATATTTCACTGCTCTATTTGGTCATTGCATCCTCAGCCTCTTGGAAATGAAAATGCCATTCAACAGTGATTTTAATTTAATTGATAAAATTATTTTTGTCCAAGTATTTATAATATGTATATTTACTTGATTGAGACCCTGTATGGCATGTTACAGACACTGAGCTACTGTAAAGTACTAAGTAGTGAGACAATACTTTTGTAATAAAACTTTATGTAAGGAATTAAATTTGTATTCATTTTAAAAGTGCAAATAAATGGAAGTTCCTTAATAAAAAGAAATTCTGCACTATAAAAATGATTCTGACAGCTTTACAGCACACAATATCTATACTGGCTCTGTCTTTTGGCCTCTTCTTACACATTTGTCTTTAATTGTGACAATGATGTGATTGTGGGAATATTCATTTAGGCTTTTAAACTGAAGAGGGGAATCATAAACAGCACAAATTGTGCTAGACTTTCAAAATACAAATAAAAACAAACAGTCAAAACAAATAAAAACAAAATAAAAATGACAATGGAAAGATATTACAATGATCGTCAACTTGGCATTAGAATTACATCAAGATGCATTCACAAAAAATATATGAAACTTTTTATTCTTTCAAGGCTATCACTCACCATTCAGCATGAAAATCAAAACCCCTCCTGTTTATTTGATGAAAGACAATATCAGCTCAGTGTGGCTTGCTGATTTTCATCAGGTCTTTTGTTCTGTTAGAGAATGAAAATCTACACAGAGAGCAAAACATATGACTCAGAATCAGCAAATCAAACAAAACAGGAGATGAGGACAAGGGGTCTGATAAGTTTTCCTCTGGCACCTCCCTATGTCACACGCACACTAGACCGAAATTCTACAAAATATGCCATTCATACTGTCCGAAGGCAAAACACACAACACTCAAACTGAGAAAAATGCTTTGCCTTTGTTTTACCCCTGTATTTTGTAGTTACTGCAATTTTCATACTGTTTTCTCTGAATTTAAGCATTTTATTACACTTATCTATCACAGGATAAATCAGTCAAAGAGACACGATTTTGGTCATAATTGAACTAACCAAATGTATAGCTACTGCATTATGTTTTTGCATGGCAGCATAGAAGATGATAGAAATTAACTCATCTATATATGGTAAGATGTTTGAGAGAAAAAGTCGACTCTTTCTAATCATCTTGCGTCCTTCTTGGTGTTCTTTCATCTAGTGTCGTTTTCTGTGGTTTTCAGACACACACCACCTAAACAACTCTGAGAAGTATATCTTTCTGGTTATTATCATAATGCAAACCTCTCTCTCTCTCTCTCTCCTCAGTGGGAGGGTTAATACAGAGGGTGGGGGTAGGGGGCCTTTTCCGTGACCTCCAGAGTCAGGGATACATAAGCAACATGAGGGACCTGGGCTCCTAATCCAAGGCAAACCATCCTCATACACAGAACTACCACAAGCTGACTCGCTGCACACTCACTGCTCTACTAAACTTGGCACCAGCTTCCAATTTACAGAGGGAAAAACGCACATCTCCACAGGAGAATTCAAACAGAAACCTGTCGTCAGTCTCAGAGTGGCGCTGTCACACACTTGCACACAGATATACAAACACATTCACATAGACACACACACACACCCACTCAGACACAAACATAGCCAAGCACACACACACACACACACACACACACACAGTCTCTCTGTCTTTCTCTCTCTCTCTCCTGCTCACCCACTCTCCTCTCCCTCCCATCCACACCAACGCCACTACAGTATATCAGCTAGCGACTTGCAGAGAGACGGAGGGGAGAGCAGAAATGAATGTGAAGATCTTGACGCTGGTGATTGTGCTGGTGGTTTCTCTGCTGTGTTCAGCCAGTGCTGGTAAGTGCGGAGAGTGACGGCCGTTGCCAGGAGCCTCCCTATGTTTATCTTTTTTTTCTCTGCTGTTAGCCTTGGGAATGGCTGTAGTTGTAGCTGTAGTTGATCAGTTACCAAGCATGGTTAGCCTTATGGGGCTGGGAGAGAAGGGAAACAGCACCTGGCTGCATGCTGTACTGCACTGCAGAGGTTTGGCTTGATATTGTGCCTATTTAATGAAGTTTCTTTTGCCATTGGTGGATCCCTTGGGTATATTCAAAGTCAAACTTCATATAGACAGATAGGAAAATTACAGTAATACTAATTCTTGGTGGTGTCATGTACTGCGTGGCATTCTCAGATTATGTTCTCCAGGATTTTGTAAATGCAAGGTGTATGCTTATACAATATTGTGGTGCAAGTGAAAAAGGTTGTATAATTCATTCAGCCGGATTTGATTTCAGATTTAAAAGCCGATATATTCTCAGCACTTACTATGAAGGTTTGAAAGTGGATTTATTCAATTTCTTTAGGCTGTGGCACATCATGGATGGTATTCTAGGCTGAAGGTACACAGAACAGCTCCTTCATGGCATGTATGTGAGATTAGACTTCTGTGTTGTTACACTTAACCTCTGACTAATTAATCATAAAAGCAATCATGCTATTGTAGTATTGTGTTATGCCATTAGTGTTATTCATCTACCTCTAGCAGTAGCACAACAAAGCAGACTAAGCATTTATCAAGGATAGGTCACACAAGTCTTAAAGCTGAGAGCTTGAGTCAGGTGACTGGTGGCCACCCTGCAGATGTGATGCAGGTAACAGGCTTGTCTTAAAAACAACAACTATGGCCCTTGTGCAAACACCTGCATCTCTAAAGTCCTTCACAAATCCATTGGCAACTGCTATGAAGCATGTGTGTTTGAGAGCTTAAGTGTATGTCAATGTGTGTGTGTGTGTAGGGTGCTGGCTAGAGGCTACTCAGCATATTAAACAGCAATCGCGCAGCGCCCGACGCCCTGAATTTCCACAAACATTATCGGATATGCTGCTATTTTTATCTCTGCATGAGTAAATGGGAAGCAATTACCTTGCTTTACGCTCAGTGTCATTTTTCACTGCCCCTGTGCGTGTGTGTATGTGTGTAGTGTGTCCAGATCCTCTGTTTCCTTAAGCTTGATCCTGGAAAGAAAAGGCTATGGCTACAGCAAGCCTGTAATGCCTGATTTGTGCGACATGCTTCTGGTCAGACTGCCTGCTTGTTCCCAGCCTGCCGTTATAGGTAGTATTATCTTCACTGAGAGCATTAAGCATCATTGAGATGGGGGAGAGGTAGAGCTGCAGGGAGCCGGAGCGGCGCGCTGTCGCGGGAAGGTGTTGGAAGTGACTTGGTGTGTAGGCAGTGGGTGTGAAGCCTTTCATCTTCAGACAAATGCTTTTCCAGTACACTGTGAGTTTGCTAGAAATTGCCATCTATTTTGACCATGATCCCACGCATGTGTGTGTACAATGTGGGAAATCTGCGTGAGACAGGAGCGCCGCTTTCTTGTAGATTGAAAGAGGGTGGGGACATGGAGAAGTAATGGTGGAACAGGCGACAAGAGCTTAATTACCGCAGCCCCGGGCAGGCATTTAGTGTCACCCAGCAGAACGGCCATAGCCCTGCTAATCTCATCTTTGCATACCACAATCTGCTCGTCTTGTAGTGGGCTTCTCTTCAAGAATGGGCAAATCTCCGCACATTCATAATTCATCTTGAAAGCAATCTGTCTTCCACTCTCATTGCTCTCAAGCCTGGTATGTAAACACTTCATATTGTGGAAACAGCTCAGGCACTTGGGGCTGTCAGTCTGAGTCTGATATCAAAGCCTCATCTTTCAGTCACCGAAGCGCAGGATGAATCCGTTAAAAATTACAGTCGTGAAAAACAACAGGCTAGAGAGTAAACACACGCACGTACATGCACAGAAGTTCTAAGATGTGGTGCAATTTTAGCTGCTTGGTTTGGTCTCTCCGTCCAGTTACATTTTAGCAGGTGTGAGTGTGGAGATCAGATCTTGAGCATTTTCTGATTGAAATCAGCTCTGTGGAAAGGGGCGATTTCATGCGAGCTGTCAACAATGCTATTATTTGGTATTAAACTTTGATGTAGTGTTGCCACTGTGAAGCCATACGTACTAGGTCAGCATGAGCCAGTGAGACCCCGGAAAAACAAATACTGGGCTCATTAGGAAATCTTCAGCCACACAATGTTTCTTTTTAGAAGAAAAGGTGAAAGAGCCAGGATATTTTGTGAAATAACATTAGTGGCCCTGTGCTAACAGCATGCAGGAAGCATTCAATCATAAACATAATTTTTTCACCCTAATGTGAAGAAGGTGTTTGCAGCTACAGACTTGATTATGGGAGCCGTGGAGAGAACACAAATAGGCAAACTTTTCCAGATGTCCAGAGATAACATGATAATAGTGGCCGAGCAGCATGAAGGAAACAGGCGCTACAGAAAGGTCATTACAGGATTATGGAGAATCATTCAGTGGTGTTTTGAGGCATGATGGATTTTTGGCCGAGTTCCTCACTTTCACAAGCACATGCACACACCAACGTGCAGACATCCACGCACACACATACAGGAGGTCAGTGAATCTATTTTATGAGTAACCTGGATATCCTCTATGGTGTTGCAGGAGTAATGGCTGCCTCGATATAGACTGCAGTGTGATTTGTCAGTGACTGTAATAGCACCTGAACAGGCTGTGTTCAGGTGAATAAACTACACAGATGTGTTTGATATGATCTACTAATGTGTGAATAATTACTAGTTAATATTATTGTAGATAGTTTATAGTATTACTACCGAAGCAATAAGCCATAAAAGGCTCTAATTTTACCATGGATAAGGGATGTTCTTAAAAGAGATAGTTCACCAAAAGATGAAAATTCAGTCATCATTTACTCACCCTCATGTCATTCCAAACCTGCATGACTTTCTTCTTTTTTTTTTATTACATCGAGATATTTATATATTCTAAATATATTTCCATAACCATTTCTTAATAATAACTTATTATAGGGTTCCCAAGAATAATTATGAAAAGTTGTAAACAGTAACAGTCTGTTCCAAAACTTGGTGAGCTGTCTTCTATGGCAGCAATCTAACTGAAATGGAGCCTCATAAAAGATCGACTTGAAACACTCTTCATAGGTAGCAACTCCATGTGTCATTCAAAAAGCGCTCCCTTACGCGCAGTGCACATAAAGCTTGACTCGCAACTGATTTGAATACAGGTGAGAGGAATGACGCGATACTCTAATCAGCATAAATACGCATAGCACACACACATTTTGTGTAAAATTGTTAATTTTCTATCAACTATTAAGTTATTTTTTATCAATACTTTTCAGTATTAAATGGATTATAAATATATTTACGTCCGCCATCTTGGAATTATTTTTTCCACTGAGCTCATCACTGAGTTCTGGGATCACCTACCTGAGGCAGGATGCAAACTATGATACCTTAGAATTTGGCTGCAACAAATTGATAGAAACAGCTTAGAATTTTGGCCAGATATCTTATGAGGCAGCACAATTAAGATACCTACCTTTTGGAACAGCCTACATGACGGGAGTGTGCCTATGATGTCTTAAAGTGCTGCCTCTGGAGGCAGCTCGCTAGGTTTTGGAACAGACCCAATACAAAGGTGATTATCTTTTTTTCTTCTCTATATTTCACTGTTTATTTAATCTGGTTCTTTTTAGAAAGACCCAAGTGTGCTATCGGCAGGGCATGTTTGCCTATGACTTCATTTTGTTAAAAAGAGAACACTTACTAGTTTTGTTTTTTACATTTAAATTATCATATCACAGTTTATATCACAATTAAATTTTTTGTCCAAATCACTCAGCCACATCTCGGTCACCATTCTCTTTCATTGCATCTTTTTTCCATACAATCAAAATGAATGGTGACTGTGACTGTCATAACTCCTAACCCGTGGTTAAACCACTGTGACAGACTCAAGTGGATTATTGCTTTCATAAAAAGGGTGGCAACAGCAATTGGATAAAAGTCACCAATGTTCAATAATCAGTCCAATTTTATATTAATAATATTTGGAATAACCAACTCTTCCACCAAGTAATATAGTTATCCTACTGTAGGCTGTTTAAGTTTGTCCAATAACATCAGAACCTGGTGCATTAATATAGAATGTGCGGTTACAAGTGTGCGTTTATAGTCATTTTACAACGGCTGTGTGCGTAGCTCATCTAATCAAAATTTTGAGTTGGAAATATCTGAGTTATAAACATTTATAAACCCCATTCTAACAGATAAAGCAAAGATTCATTACTGTAACACCTAACCACTTGTAGCACCCTTTATGCAGCTTTATAAATTCTTCAAGTATATGCTGGTTCTTGGAGATTATGGAAGTATTTATTTGCCAGCTATACAGCTTTTGACTTTACAGAGCAGAAACAATAAAAAAAAATTGCCCTTTATAAAAATTTTCATGCAGTAGAGACCTTTGAAAAACGCTCACAAGCATGGTGCACGTCTTGACATAAGTGACTGCTATAGGCCAGCATGCAATTCAGATGACTCTGAATATATCAGGTCACCTCCACCCTCAGACTTAAAGAAATGCAGAGAAGAAATATCTTGAAGGGTAGTGGTAAAGAAAGAAAACGAGTCTGATTGAACCTATATGATAGCAAAGAAATCCTTGTACAACCTTCTGATGTGGTGAGAAAAACAGTGACTAAATTATTAAAAAAGGCCTTTAAAACTTCACAGCTGGTGGTCTTGCTTGCCTCGCCAAAAATTTGCAGGTGGACAAACGCATGGAATATAAAGGGCCTGGTGCCAAAACTGCTTAAAATGGATGTTTGCTCTCTGCTTTCTCTCAGAGCCACACTTTTGCATCTGGCTTAGCTACATGCCTCCTGTACCCACACACCTTTGGGTTGCAGCAAGCTGACAAACCATTAGCTAGGCCCCATCAACTGAACATCAGAGAACATATACCCCACTCAAACCCCCCAAAATCTCCCTCTCTCTCCTCAACTTTTTTAATTAAAGCCAGATATGCCAAAACTCCTCGCTGAATCCACTGGGGCCTGATATTAACCTAATTTATGGCTCCCTTTTCAAATATTATACATTACATTATTTGTGGTTGCTGATCAGAGTGGACATTTTTATGAACAGCGAGACAAAATGCTGAATAAATATTTCAAGTCAGAGAATAAATGTGTTTTAATTACTTTCTTGCTCAATTTGAAAAGCACTGAGTGAGAAAATATGAGAAAGCGTTACCTGTTAACGGAAGAAAAACACCACATTGTTTTTTGGATGCTTATTCAGAGTTCTGCTAGATTATTTCAGAGATATATCACATGTCAAACCATTAAACAAATTTAAGGCATTCTGTTTTGGGTATTTCATAAAATCTACTCAGGAACACAGAGCTGTCTAAGGTACTGATTGCTATGAGCAGGTTTGATGTGAGAAGTTAAGTGGATTGTTTATAAGAAGTGTTGGAGCGTTTTTGGAGAACTTTACTGATGCCCCCATTGTGAGTCCCCGTAATTCCAAGCCTTGGGGTACAATATATCTGTTTTATGCCTTCAGTTGTGTTGCTTTAAAGGGGTCATGACACGAGGAATACATTTTCCTTGATCTTTTGACATATAAGTGGTAATTGTACTATACAAACATAACAACAACAGAAAAAGAGCATTTATTTAAACCAAGCTGCAAAAACGTCTCGTTTGGAATTTGTAGAAATTTTGATGTCACAAGGACCAAATGCATCTGCATATGCAACACCTATTTTTCCATCATTGCACCCTTGGCCCCGCCCACTGGTGCTCAGTCAGTCACACAGCTGAAGAGGAGAGCGGAGGCCTGTCATGAGAGATTCATCCAAAGCGGACTTACACAGGACATCTTCATTAAATGTCTGGATTTAAATATTTTTCTACATAAACATGCACTGACAGACATCTTTGACCGCTTGATACATATCTCTGGCCACTTTTAAAAGACACATCGTCAAGTTACAACTCTGAAAAGGATAAGCTCTCTGTCATTCAACTGAGCACAAATGCGTTGTGGACGTGTTCTTTCGCCCATCTGCGCTATTTCAATCAATTGCAAAAAATGTGAGTAAACAGTTTCCATCACGAATATTTCATACGTCATAACTGTGTGATAGTATATGGTACTGTTGGTTTACAACAGGCGAATCCACAACATTTCTAAACTGTTTATTTGTGTTGTTGGCAATAGTAGCACCACCGTGTGCAGAGCAAAATGGAGTGGAACATCCATTTACTGTCAGCATAACGGGATACGCCGCAATGGACACTTCCATGGTAGACAGCATCATTGATTATAATGGGTTCTACTGCATTTGACATGATACAACTGTTGCGTCTGGTGTAGACAGTGTCTGAGTGTTAACAGTTGCGCTTGAGATGAACAGTTTATTATTTTAGGATGCATTATGTTGGATGTGCACTATGTGCAAACCCTGACAATTAGTTTTATAGAGTTGTTGAGCTGGTTCATTCTCAAATATGTCTGTATTCAAGTGGCTGCACGATATTAGCCAAACATAATAGTGGCCATTTACAATTAAGTTTTAAGGATGCGCTTAGGACAAAACTGAGCGTTTCAGACAGAGGGCCAAAAACAGGATGGAAAATGATGAGTGTTTTCATGCAAAAAACAAACAAAAAACAAACAAACTCTTTACTAACATTATCATTGGAACTCAGGGAAGATAATAAAATGATAAAAAGAGCATATTATGACACCTTTAAATAATACATGGCCAATATACACCAGAGCATACCATCTCTTTTTCTTTCTTTTAAAAAAAAAAAAAAAAAATGGAGGGTAATGCATATTAAAAGGAACCTACACACCTCTATGAAGCATCTTCTCATGAGCCAAAAATAAATTCTGATAAGCTTGTTTTTTCAATGTCGTAAAGACATCTGCATAATTGATAGGACATTGTTTTTAAAATTTCCCAAGGGAACAATTCAAACCCTAAAGATATTATGAGTCATAAAAAAATGAATAAAATTATTTTATTATCTGACTTCTATATCATTGTATTTCAGTTTAGAAAATAAAGTATAGTATATGCGGGATTGTTGATATCATGGAAACAAAAAGCATGTTAGAGAAAAACATTCCTAGTAGGCCTTGTGTTGAATGAATAAGTCTGTTTGTAAAACTACCACACAGAAATGTTCTGTAGATTCTGTAAATATATATTTTTACTAGGTTTACCAACAGTTTACACAAGGATTATGAAGCTTTAAATTTACTTATTTGGGTTAGACATTCTGGTTTATACACCAACACACATAAACAGAAATGGTAAATGAACTGTCAGTAATTGAATATCGCCTGTCACTGCAATGACCCCAAGAGTAACCGTGAGAACCAGGGCAAATTTTTTAAAACAAAACACTCCATTGCGTCTTTCAGCTGAGGCACATGCAACAGAACCAGCCATTCACATTTGAGCTGTTAACTGTTCACCAAGCAGTTCAGTCTTGTCAATTAACATAGTTATGACACATTTGACACATTTGGTCTTTTCATGACCAATTGTTTGGAGATGAAAACATGTGATCTCAACTTGAAGTAACTCAGCATGCACTGATTGACAGTCTTTCAGCGGTCACTCAGTAGCTCGGCACAGGGCCCAAAGCAGGAGAATTTAAACTAAAGCCTGGCTACGCCATCACACTTCCTTTAATGACAGTATGCATGCGGGTTCACAGCTGACAACACAATAGAAAGGGGTGGATGTGGTTCATTACTGATTAGAGAGCCCATGGAAATAGACTGTTAGCGGATCCCATCCATTGGCCAGCAAATGCTGTCAGCTTATAATTGTGGCCCATGAGAAACAACAGGTTTTTCCTCTTGGGGGTGTTTACCTGTCTGAAAAGCAGAATCCTCTATTGGGCCACATTCAAATATCTACACATTTTTTTGCATGAAAAAGTAGGCTTGTTTAAATCTATTAATGTCAAAGATTGGCATATGAGATATAAATGGACATCCACCCCTGCAATCTCTAGAAAATTATTAAATAAAATTTCCAATCCTGTACTCACAAAAGACTTTGATTGGTACATCTGGTCCATTGCTGCCAGCACTGAGAAGAGTAACATGCACCCCGATGGCATCACCGGAGAGTAATGCCAGAAATATACTTGACGCAAGTATGCAAGTACGCAAATAGAAGCTCTTGAACATGCGTTCTTGTGTTACTGTTGCAGTAGCAAAACTCAGTACTCAAGGTGGCGATAGAGTTACATTCAAAGGTGTTTGCCATTAAACATGATGTGGTATAATTCAGGTAAGTTGCTATATACTATTTAATTTACTTGCTCAGCAATATAATACTGTGGCTCTGCCATGACAGTGGTTGACTTGGAAAAAAAAAAAAAAAAAAATCACAGTAGAAGCAGACAGTTCATACAACAGTGCCCCTTGAGGCAACGTTGAGAATGCAACGTGTACTAGCAATGTCTTATTAATTGCGGATTGACACATTTTGGAGTGCAATAACACACAAAATCAAGCTTTCGTAGCTTGAAGTGCCTACATTTGCATACCTATGTAGGGCATGTTTCGGACTTAAGTGTCATTTTGAAAGTTTCATGCTAACTGTGATTCTACAGCTATATATTTCCACGATCTAGCATCGCTGTCTCTGGAAACTAAAGCTAAAGATGGGTGCTAGCAACTTCTCGACAAGCATGCTGAGTTTGAGCCTGCCACTGCTAATTGAAACAGGTCTCATTTGCTGCTGCCCGCCTTGGAGGTAAATTCTGTTTGAGACAGCATGCTGTTTGCCCTGGAAGCTAATTCAGAAGAACTCTTATTTAAGATGATTTGCATGATCGGTTTGCTGATTTTCCTGGACTTAAAGGGTCCAACCTGCAGTAACCTCTAGCCAGTGATTCACCCCTGCCAGTCTGAAGTGCTGCTGCAAGAGTTTGAACAAGTCTTAAACAGCCTTCTCGCTCGCTCTGTTTTTCTCTCTCTCTCTCAACACATCATTAGCAGTCAAGGCAGGAGCCATAGCGCTTTGAACCTGCAGCTCTCTGATCATTTGGAACCGGGCAATTTCTAGCCACATTATTATAGCTTAGCACTAATTTGGGTCATATGTAGTTTTCTTGCTAGGCTGCACACCATCTGAGAGTGTCAGAAACAATCAGAAATCCAAGGGGTGACGAGAAGCTACCACATTTATTAGAGTACAGCTCTTACTTTCAGTAATTGAGCTCAAAGTGGAGCAGGTTTCAGGGGTGAGGTGTGGGAAAGTAAGACTAGGAAAGCGAGTACAAGTTCTTGTGTGATTCTATTCCTCAGCAGAGTTGCAGAACACAATACAAGCCTTCATTTCATCCTGCAAGCCCCGTGCTATCACAAAAGCACAATGCTGAATACCAAAAAGCCCCTTGCAATAAAATATGTCCAGAAACAACCACAACAACAGGCCACAGGGCTGTCAGACAGGCAAAGGGTTTGCAATCTTACTTCCTTCCTCACCCTAATGCTGAAATTTGTAAATTAGGAAACCTAATCCATTCCAACTGACAATGTCAGTCTCATTCCTCAGTGAGTGTCTTTCACAGTGGCTGCCATGGAAACATGGTTAGAGATTGGTACCAGTTTATGCCAAGGCCCGGTGCTACTGGTAGGCATGCGATAAGCAGCACTGTGACTCTTGGCTTCAAAAGGCCACAAAATGCTGGCTGCTGATTTCAGATGCTGCTCAGGGAGCCCTACTGGCTTCTTTACCTTCATTTCCATATCAGAAGTAGTATATTTAGGGACATAATAGCACACTGTTGGGAAATTTTGCGAGGCACACAGTAACAGAGTCTCAATTATGAGCTAGGCAAGTGATTCATAGTGGGGTTTCATGCTAATTAATGTGTCTTATTCGAGGCATAATGCTCATGATCAAGTGTGACTAGCTAAAGGATAGTCTTAGTGGGCATCAAATTGGCATGTATGCTTGTGTGGCAGAGAAAAAGCAGCCAAGTGTGGAGTGCTTTCTCTTATTTAATTGAATGAACGTCCTCCGAGACACTGGGGATCACGCCTATGACGTCACAGACCACCAGCTATGGTTACACCCCCATGGGCTTCCACGCCTCTTCTCACCCATACGCAAAGCAACATTCAAAGCACAAACAATCCTTGGATAACATGCACACAGACACGTTCATTCACAAAATGCACATGCCTGAATTTGGAAATCATTTGGCGAGAATGGAAATTTTTAAAAGCAGCAAAGTATGTACTTGTTTAATCACACAAAGTATAAAGTCCACACCTTTCTGCATGCAATTTCTAAGTTGGATTAGAAGGAGTCTCACATGTGCAACTGAGCATCATTGTCATATAAAGGTCTCTTAAAGGGATAGTTCATCCAAAAATATTGTTCCAAACCTGTATGACCTACTTTCTTCTAAATAACACAAAATGTTAGCCTCAGTCACCATTCACTTTCATTGCATCTTCTTTCCATAAAATGAAAGTGAATGGTGACTAAGGCTAAATTTCTGTCTAAGGTTCACCTTTGTATTCTGCAGAAGATAGAAAGTCCTATGGGTTTGGAAAAACATATGGATGACTAAATTATTTTTGGGTCATCTGTCTACA
Source organism: Xyrauchen texanus (assembly GCF_025860055.1). Classification (NCBI taxonomy): domain Eukaryota; kingdom Metazoa; phylum Chordata; class Actinopteri; order Cypriniformes; family Catostomidae; genus Xyrauchen; species Xyrauchen texanus. The sequence continues at coordinate 26,361,975 of NC_068294.1, read as the reverse complement.
TTTGAATGTAAACATTGTCCTCTGTTCAGACAGGCACATATTATAATGCTAGACTCACACACATTCGGTCTCACTACATTCAGTCTGCTATTAAAAACAAAAGACAAGAAAATACACAAAGATCCATAACACTTTGTGCCACCTTTGACTTATATGACTATGTTGCCAACATCCATTATGCATGTTCGTGTTGACGCCCTTACAAGAGCTGTTATGACTGCAGACTCAATCTGTGGAGAGAGCAAGAGGCTTCTCTCATCATGCCTACTGCTGCATTAATCTCTCTTGCAATGGACTGCATTATTTTCTAACAGATGGGTAGGGCAAGGAGAATGTTCTGTAAACAACAACAATAAATCCATATCCCTGTATAATGTTCTGCAAACAAACTATCCAAGCAAGACGGTTTTGATTCTCATAGACAGAGCAATTATATTCCGCATTGATTGGTTGCTGCATTCATTTTATTTAAGATGGCTTGTGAGGGTATTAGAAGGGCAAATGCATAAGCAGAGATAATGCATGTATTACAACCAGCCATAAATAAAAGTTGCCCTCTCCTCACCTGGTTCTGCTTTGCGTGTAAGTAGATCTAATCTCTCACTTCCAGGAGTGGAGAGTAAACGATTAGATCCATCTGTTGGCCCCAGCTTAAAGGTCCTCAGACTGGCCTAAAATTTATATATATTGAAAGCCAAGATTATACATTTTTTTTTGCATTTTGTGTATTGTAAATTTAGACCAGTCACAGACATTCTGTATACCATTCATCAGATTGTGTTCGCCATTTATAAACGTTGTCTACCCTGGGCCTCTCTCTCTGTCTGTCAGGAAAGTGCCGGATGATGGATAACTCTCTTGGCTAAGAGGCAGCCCTGGGATTTACAGGGACACACTATCAGACACAAGGTGTCCAGCAGAGGCAATGCACGGCGAGGCAGTCATGTTAAAAAGTCAACATAATGGATTGCACCTTAGGAGTGTGGTGAGGTGGGATAAGAGGATGAGATGGCAACAATCTCGCTATTTATCATTAGCCTGTAGGAAAGCAGAGCAATTGTTACCTCTGGCACTTCCTGCTAAACCACCATCCCCACTGGAGCTCCAAGTTGTGGTTACTTCAGCATTTTTAGCATTCCCAAAATTCTCACTTTATTAAAGTTTAATTGGAGAGTTTTGCAGTGCGAGGACCAAACATCTTTCTTTTGTAGGATAAACGGAAAGTCATGCTTAAGGGTTTGAGGTTTTTAAATAAGATGTCTGGTATCGGAAGAAACATCTATTGGAATATTACTTCCTGACTTGCTTGTCATTAGTTGGTGAACCTGGAAGGTATTATGGCAGTGGGAAGGAGGCCCACTATCAGCGGCATCAGATCTAATGCAATAATTGAGGCTAGAGCATTTTCATGCCTGTGTGGATCTGGTAAACAAACAGAAAGTCAAGAGAAGATCACATCAGCATATGTCATCTATTATAGTAAATCCACGGTTATTGCTCTTGTCACTTTGTATTTGCCATGGAGTTCAGAAAGATATGGCAGCCCACAGAGTAATTCAACAAGCTGAGCAGATTGGGAAGAAGCCAAGAGTCATAAAACAGACAATGGCAGTGATTCGGATTGCTTAAAATAGACCTCCCTCTTTCCTAATCAAACGTATGTCTCAGGGTTCCTCCAGGCCCATAAGATTTAAAGGGATGGTTCACCCAAAAATGGAAATCCTTTCATAATTTATTCACCCTCATGTTGTTCCAAACCCATAAGCCTGTCAGCTTGTGATGGCAGGAAACATCTAAATTGTGTCATTATGGAGGGGGTTATGACAAATGCATTTAGAAGAGTTGCGGTGATGTGCTGGGCTCAGATCACCTAGGTCAGGTGTAATTACAGTGTCTCCTGCCTGCCCGGAATAGAAACATTGTTTATCTCCTCTGAGACATTTCACTATTCCTCTTGCAATGGTGGACAATATGTTGGATTATGTGATTATGGTTCTGAAAATCTAAGAATGGCTCAGACCTTTGGCCTGTTTCTCACAGGGGGGTATTTATGGAGCCTTTTTACATGTTAAACCTTCCAGATTAGAAAGAAAAGACTTGAATACAGACAAAATGAGTAAACTTGCTTCATTCATTTAGTTTCTGGCTCAATAACAGGAGGATAATGCCCGGATTAGCAAACATGGTGGAAAGATGTGTGGTTTCCTTCCATGAAATGTTGAAATATACACTGAAACCCTTTTTGGTGCTAATGAATTAGCCCACTGTTTGCCGAATTAGTCTGCTGTGAACGTGTAATATGTCAGCTAAAGGTGATTAGCTTGAAAATGTAATTCGAGTTGTCAGGAATTAAAAAATATAGTTTGAGTACATTTAAATAAGCAGACTTATAGGAAACGTGTTTAGCCTTGTTACCCCCAATAGTATAGTCATTACTCATATAAGAGTTCAAGATTTAAGTCCTTTAAATACTGTATGATTACGTGATGTGAATGGCATTAGCTGTTTTCATTCTTTGTTAAGAAAAATGCCAGTGTGATTCCGAAAAAACTAAATTTAGTAACATCTAAATTATCAAGCCAAAAATAATATTTAACATCATGGAATCAACCTGAATATATTAGACCAACAAAAATTATTTTAAGGCTTAGATCAGGTAAAAATAGCTTGTTAAAGTAATAGTTAACCCAAAAATACAAATAATCTCATCATTGACTCATCCTCATGCCATTCAGGGTATGTATGACTTTCTTTCTTTTGCAGACCACAAATTAAGATTTTTAGAAGAATATTTCAGCTCTGTATACCCTCACAATGCAAGTGAATGGTGGTAAGAAATTTGAAGGTCCAAAAAGCACATAATAAGCAATCCATGAGACTCCGGTTGTTAAATATATATCTTCAGAAGTGATATGATAGGTGTGGGTGAGAAACAGATCAATATTTAAGTCCTGTTTACTATAAATACTCCTCCCTGCCCAGTAGGTGGTGATATGCATGAAGGATGCAAATTGCTAAAAACAAACGAAGATGAATGTGTAGGGGAAAGTGAAAGTGGAGATTTCTTGTAAAAAGGACTTAAATATTGATCTATTTCTCACCCACACTTATATCACTTCTGAAGACATGAATTTAGTCACTGGAGTCATATGGATTACTTTTATGCTGCCTTTATATGTTCTTTGGACCTTCAAAGTTCTGGCCACCATTCACTTGCATTGTATAGACCTACAGAGCTGAGATAGTTTCTAAAAATCTTAATTTGTGTCCATCAGAAGAAAAAAAATGATACACATCTGGGATGGCAACGAGGGTGAGTAAATAATGAGATCCTTTTTAATTTTGTGTGAACTATCCCTTTAAGGTAACAATTGCTGGATACCACTTTTTGCAGTGCAGAAATAGTGACTATTTGTTTATACATTCTTTTTTACAGCTCTGTTTTCCATGTTGATCAAAAATTACTTGTGTGTCAACGGTCACATCTCAAATGTGGAAAAATTGCACTGATTTGTATAAACTAGATATCACAAAGGTCTAATATTAGACTCATTCTTACATTGACTTTGAATTTATTTCTGAAAAATTGTTTGTGGTAGGTAATATTTTAGAAAACTTGCTCACTGGAGTCTCAACATAGGTTGTCTGTCACTCCCCAGGGAAATGTTAGGAATATCTTGACCCAATGAAAGTAATCTCATACAATTGCTGGGAAAATGTTCATGGGATTCTCTGTTTACTCTCAAGGATAGGCATTTGTTAAGATCATACTGAAAGATTACATTTTTTAAGAGATGAGATATCTTTTTTTTTTTTTTGCAAAGACAAAATTAGACAGAAAGGTTAATGCAGAATGACATGAAAAGAAGATGAATTTAGAAGAATGGAATTAATTGTCTCCAGGGATGGGAGGGGTACTTTTTAAATGTATTCCACTACAGATTACAGAATACATGTTGTAAAATGTAATTTGTAACGTATTCTGTTAGATTGCTCAAGGTCAGTAATGTATTCTAAATACTTTGGATTACTTCACCAGCACTGGTATTTTTTTTCTTGTTTTGACTATAAAAACTCTGCCAGTACAGTAAGACAAAATACACATGTTAAAAATACATTCTCTGAAAAACATAAATATCGTATGCAGTGTTGTTTCTAAAACAAGATAAATCAAATTTATCTTATTTTAAGGATTTTAAGGACAGATATTTTTACAGGAAAACACAAAAATTATTATCAAAAATATGATTTTTGCCCTAATATCAAAGGTCTTACTAGAAAAAAAAATGAAATTAAGATCCAGCGTGAATTTTCTTGATAAAAAATTATGATCGTGCCTAGTAACGTGCATGTAAAATGGTTAGAAAAAGCATTTTTGCTTAGCGTAAAGCTGATGATTTATACAAGGTTTATTTCTATTTCTTCTGCTCCAAACTTACTTCAAACTTACTTCTCTGTCTGCTCGTATGAATGTAACACATCATAAGAAAGTGTTTCACCGCTTTTCAAATGTACTTTGGATCGAATCATTTATATGTATAAATGTTTTCCATCTGAAAACACTAAATATTAAATGAAACAAATAATTAAATTACAATAAAATGCAAAGTAATCTCTTCAGTAATCAAAATACTTTATGAATGTAACTGTATTCTAAATACTAATTATTTAAATTGTAATTGTAATGGAATACAGTTACTTATATTTTATATTTTAAATATGTATTCCTGTTACATGTATTTTGTTTCTCCCCAACACTGATTGACTCAGCACTTTTCAGCTGAGAGAGTATGTGTAAAGTATGGAACGAAGAATTGGAGAGCAGTGGCATCCACTGATTCTGAAATGAGAAACACGATTGCCCAAGCAAGACTACCATTTATCTGCTTCAATAACGTAGACGGGATAGATGAGTTTTGCAGAATCTGCTCTAATAGCTTCTGTCATTGGGAAGACTTGTAACTTTTTGTGGAAAGATATCCAATCCATATGAGGCACTCAAACAAAACACACTTAGAAAGGCAATTCAGGAGTTGAATGAGAGATCAGTGACATCAGATAGTGCAGCACAGATCAAGGTCTCCCAAAAACCTCCCAGAATGTTTGCTCTCTCTAGAGGACTTGTTTGATTTTTGTAAAGAGGTGAGAGGTTAGAGACGCATTGATGTGGATCAAGCTGTGGATATGAGACAGGCTTAAAAGATCAACTCACACTTATTGAGAGATGACTAGAAACATCTGGGCACAATAAAAAAAAAGTGCATATAGGCACGCAGACATGTATGTGCTTAGGACAAAGGTATACCCAACATTCAGACAGACACTTGGTGATGTGAGAAGTTCAAAGATTTGTATGTAAACAAGTGTCCGTGACAGTAAAATTAGTCCTATAACGATATAACCTGATAGGCTGCTCCAAAACCGCCATAAAAAGCCTGACTACAATTTGCAAGTGCACATGGGGACAAAGATCTTACTTTTTGGAGATATGTCCTCTGGTCTGATGAAACAAAAATGTTACTGTTTGGCCATAATAACTATCGTTATCTGTGGAGGAAAAAGGGTGAGGCTTGCAAGCTGTGAAGCATGGGGGTGGCAGGATCGTGTTGTGGGGGTGCTTTGCTACAGGAGGGACTGGTGCACTTCACAAAATGTATGGTATCATGAGGAAGGAAATTTATGTGGATATATTGAAGCAACATTTCAAGACATCAGCCAGGAAGTTAAAGCTCAGTTGCAAAAGGGTCTTCCAAAAGGACAATGACCTCAAGCATACCTCCAAAATTGTGGCAAAATGGCTTAAGGACAAAGTCAAGGAATTGGAATGGCCATCACAAAGCACTGACCTCAATCCGATAGAAAATTAGTGGGCAGAACTGAAAACGTGTGTACAAGCAAGGAGGCCTACAAACCTGACTCGGCTTAAAAAGTTCTGTCTGGAGGAATGTGCCAAAATTCCAGTAACTTATTGTGAGAAGCTTGTGGAAGGTTTGACCCAAGTTAAACCATTTAAATGGCAATACTGCCAAATGCTAACAAAGTGTATGTAATCTTCTGACCAACTGGGAATGTGATGAAAGAAATAAAAGCTGAAATAAATAATTATCTATATTATTATTCTGACATTTCACATTCTTAAAATAAAGTAGTGATCCTAACTGACCTAAGCAGGGATTATTTTCTAAAATTAATTGTTAGAAATTGTGAAAAACTGAGTATAAATATATTTGGCTAAGGTGTATGTAAACTTCTGACTTCAACTGTGTGTGTGTGTGTGTATATATATATATATATATATATATATATATATATATATATATATATATATATATATATATATATTTGTAAATGTTGTAAATTACCCCAAAATAATGTAATAAATTAGTTTAATCATTTAATTACCTTTAGGCTGTTCCAAACCTGAATGACTTTCTTTTTTCTGTGGAACACTAAAGTTGATGCAGAATGCTAGCCTGAGTCACCATTCTCTTTCATTTAATCTTTTTTTCAATACAATTTAAGTGAATAGTGACTGAGGCTAACAATGTGTTTCTTTTTGTGTTCCACGGATGAAAGAAAGTCATAAAGGTTTGGAACAACATGAGGGTGAGTAAGTGATGACAGAATTTTAGTTTTTGGGTAAACTATCAAATTTTATATGAAGAGAATAACTATAAGTAAGCCATTCATAGAGTACTTACCCTGAAAAGTGTAAGCACTGTGGTGCTATCAAGACATTGCTCTGTTTTTATGATCCTTAAAAGCCTGACAAATTAACATTGGCTCAACCAATAGTATTATTTGGGGTGGGATTACCTGTTTGTCCGACGAACGGAAAAATGGTGCAGTGTTGAGGGGACAGGAGGAAGTTGAGGAGAGAGTTTGAAAACAGGAATTATTTAATTTGGTGACAATAGTGGTATTCACATGAAACACTTCATCTTTAAGGACATTTATTGATTATTATAGGGTTTAAGAGACACAAACACATGCCCTCTTTCTCTCTATAGGTCCAGTGGCTTCCACCGAGCATAGCAAAGAGCTGGAGGAGGTGGGCAGCATGAGGACTCCTTTGCGGCAGAACCCCGCTCGAGCTGGCCGGAGCCAAAGACCCTCTGGCTGGAGGAGGAGACGCCCTCGACCCCGCCTCTCCCATAAGGGGCCTATGCCATTTTAGAGCAAGGTCAGTTGACCTTACTACTGCAATACAGGTTACAGTAAAAGCCAAACATAAGAATAATAAATAAGAGGGAAAAATATTACTCAACTTTTCATTTCTAAATAGAACATTCCTCTGTATAGGCCTAGAGAAAAACATGGGAGAAGACTGTGATTGACAGAAACCCGCTACATCATTTACTTCTTCCATAAATAATAGATTACTGTTGGCATAAAAAAAACTGAATGTCTTTGTGAGATTACTGGACTTTAGACTGCCAGTTTCTGTGGTCCCAATCTTTTCCAGTAGGTCTACCAAAAAACAAACAAACAAACAAAGTCAATATGTTTATGATATTCTGATTATTATGCCAATTAAGTTTACTATCTAATAACAATACATCCAATCCTGAATCTCATCTGAACTATTTCAAGCTTGTTTTTCAAGTGAAATATTATTTAACGTAATATCTACATAAACAAATCAAGAAAACAGTGTTTTCACTTCTTACAAGCACTGCCTCCATGATATTTCCAGTAAACATCAAAGCCTAAATATTTCAAAGCAGCTTCTATGTCAATAAATCAAAAATAAATATATCAGACAGACCTTATCAGCATGTTTCGCTTTTATCATTTGCACTGAAATGGTGGTTTTGAAAGAATAAAAATGGAAAGATAGCTATGGACTCATTCACAGATTTTAAGATGACTCGGCAGAGTGCAACATCCCCACAGGAGTCCACAATGCTAGTCTGCCAAATCTCACCACAAATTAACCTCATATATAGAGTCTATGGAGAAAGACAAGTCAGCTCTTTATGGCATAGTTAATCGTTTTTTAAGGCAGAGAGATGAAGGTAATAAAATCCCAACCCCTCAAATCCACCAGAGTTTTACAATCTATGGCAAATAAAAAAGGTTTTCCTCTTGGTAAACACTTCCTATTCATTTGCTTTATCAGTTCAATAGAAAAAAAACATTGATGATGTCACAAAGGTGAACACAAACACTGAAGCCTTTGCCTGCCAGTCTGGGCAGTCAAAGCTTGTTTTGATCCCTAGAATACTGGCAGTACAATGAGGGAAGCTGCAGGAAGTTGTGTAGTTCCATTAAATGGAACAGCTCAATGACTCACAATGTAGACTCCACAAACAGCACTTCACCCCCAAACAAGACAAAGATTTCTCTTTCATTCAGCTTGTTCTTCAGCTCCCTTCATGCCATACTAGAGTTCAGAGTTCACGTCTTTTAGCACATTCACCCACATTCCTTTGAGCCCACTTTGGTAAACCAGTCCGTTTAAAGTAACTTGAGTGCCAATCAAGCCTGCAGTACCAAACACCAAAATCAACTCCAAAAACTGAACCAAATTCTTCTCATAATTCAGTGGCATCCACATACAGATCATAATTTTCATTCCCTAAGGATAAAAAAGGGCATTTTCTTACCTTTATGAGGGCAAATGTTTTCTAATTATAATTTTTTTTTTTTTTTATTCTATCTTATGTTTAATGCAATAATATGTATATCTAGGCCTTGAATACAAAGTTACAAATATACACACTAAAATCATGTTAACATGCATACTGTTTACATCTTGTGGCTATTTTATTTTAAGGTTTACTGTATGGATTTGTATACGAAAGTAGGAACAGGTCAAAATACATTTTGGTGGTAATCAACATTATGCCACAAATGATGCCAATTGAGCTTAACTTGTTTTGAATCAGGGATATTCCTTTAAATTGTATCACCTAACATGTCACGCACTATAGCAAAAGTTTTTAGATTAAGTTGCTATTCACTCTCAAATCAAATCAAAGCATTGATCAACTCGTATATACAGAGCTCAAATCAAACGTTCTCTGCAAAAGAAAGTCATACGGATTTGGAATGACATGAGGATGAGTAAATAATGACAGAATTTAGATTTTTTTTTAAATGAACTATTCTTTAATGTGATATTGAAGGACAAATGATTCCTAAATCGCAGTTTACAGAATGTACATCTGGATTGTGTAAAACGTCACATTTTCTGCAGTGTGAGAAATGTAGCCTCACACTTCATCATCTGTGGCTAAAATGGGGAGCAGACTGACCGGGGCAATTAACTTTCCTCAAGGGCTGATAACAGCCAGAGAACCACAGAACAAGGCCACACTGGAGGCACTTGAAAAGCTTTTCTCTTTTTTCATTATGTTCTCTGTGTGCCTAATAATGAGAAGCATGTCTTCTTTAAAAACTTGACCGAATGCATCATTCCATACAAAAAGAAAAAGGACATCATTGTTCAAGTTGAAGAGAGTACTTCAAAGTTGACATTAGGCTACATTGTAGACTGACTTGTATGAAGCGTTGATAAAAATATCTTATCATGACAGTCTCATTAAGAACAACAGAGAAGGGTAGAGTAGACAAAAACTGTACTCAATTAAAATTACAATTACTTTAAAAAAATTACTCAAATAGAAGTAAAAGTACTAACATAAATAATTACTCGAGTAAGAGTAAGAAAGTATCCAATTAAAAGTAATCAAGTAGTAACTCATTACTTTCACAAATTACATAATGTTAACTCCCTACATTCCATTACATAATACAAATTTAACATGCATTACAGAATTATTATTAATAATATTAATAATAATGGAAATTCTATCATCATTCACCATCATTCTGTTCCAAACCTTATGACATTCTTTCCTCCATGCAACACAATAAGGATATTTTAGACTTGGTCACCATTTACTTTCTGTGAATGTGTTTTCTTTCTCCATATTTTGAAAGTGAGTTGTGACTGAGATTGTCAGTCTCTAACATTCTGTCTAACATCTTTTATGTTCCACAGAATACAGAAGGTCACATGGGTTTGGAACAACATGAGGTTAGAGAAATTATTACAGAATATTAAATTATGGCTGGGCTATCACTTTGAAGGAATAGTTCTCCCAAAAATGAAAATTCGCTCCTCTTTTACTCACCCTATACCATCCCAGATATGTATGACTTCCTCTATCCTGCAGAAAATAAATTAAGATTTGAAGAGAAAAATATTTCAGCTCTGTAGGTCAGAGCAATGCAAGTGAATGGGTGCCAAATTGTGATGCTCCAAAATCACATGATTTAACCACTGGAGTCTTATGGATTACATTTATGTTGCCTTTATGTGCTTTTTGGAGCATCAAAATTTGGCACCCATTCACTTGCATTGTCCTGACTTACAGAGCTGAAATATTCTTATAAAATCTTAATTTGTGTTCAGCAGATGAAAGAAAGCCATATACTGTACATCTATGATGGCATGAGTGCGAGTACATGATAAGAGAATTTTCATTTTTGGGTGAACTATACCTTCAAGGATAATTAAATATCCCTCTTGTCAGATCTGGATGAATTTGCCAATAAGAAGAGAGGTTTGGAAACCTTATTACAGTGAAAACATATATGTCCCACAGGGACATTATATAATATGCTGAAATATAAACCAAAGCAAGATCATGCTTTATTAATGCCTACTTTCACTATTTCATAGCTTTTAAAGTCCTGCGTAAATTCTTAGTTCAGTGTAGTTACAGTTTTCAGTGTCGAAAGAATTAGATCATTAGTTCTGTACAGCAGTACCGCCGCTCCCTAAACGCAGAGTTTGCAGCCTGTGTAGGGCACCAACCCCGGTCGTGCTCCAGTTGCCAATCACGCAAACAGCAGAGCAAAAGGTATTTACACTTAACTTGGATGTTTACATGGATCTATATAGTAGGCAGTTTAATCTACCTGTTAAGGAATTTTTCCTGCCTTAATCAGCCCAAGTTGCGATAGTTTCCAGTACCCCCGCGAGGGCACAGGGTAAATGCGTAAATACTGCTCATGATATGCAGGACGCGCGACAAAGTGCACCGATATATTGCTACACTGATTTAAAAATGTACATTAAAAAAATGTATGTCATAAGAAACCATATTTACAGAATCACCCGGAAAATGACCATCACCATGACACAGAAAAGCCCACGTTAACTTTAGAGCCACAACATACCTCAACGTGCTGCTTTAAGTTGGAACTGCAATTTTAATCTTGAAATATCCATCCAATTTTAATCTTGAAATATTTAATCTTAAAATTGAAACTATTTCTTCGCTCCGCACAGTGAAAAAATAATAGTTTGCTACAATGCTACAGCATTGATGGACTTGGCTTGAGTGACAGTCTGTCACAGCACGCGCAGCTGTGAACTTCCGCTGTTGTAAAAGTCCCATTCAATAATCTTTCTAAATTATGCATTAATTAAAACGAAACCCAGTATTGTAACTACAGGAATGACACCCACTGTTACAAGATCCAGATGCCACAACATATAAGAAACACATACACATTGAGAGATCTACTCATCAAAGGCTTCCTAGCACCAAGGCACTGCACTGCAGTGAGCAAGACATTGAAAATCTGTCTCAGTGTGATTAGAAAACAACTGCCTGAAACAAACTTTCCCTTTTAAATCATCCCAAGCTCTCTTTTGTTGGTATATTCTGACAAGCAACATGATGCCATAGAGCACGAACAAACATGATGTATGATGAGTCACAAACAAGAAGTCGTTCAGATAAGAATCCTGTGCTGCACATGACTCAAACACAGAAATATGCAGGTGATCCAAAGAAAGGGAAAGCTGTCTCTTATCGGTCAATGGGCACAGTTGTCCTGGAAGAAAGCACAGTGACAGCTAAAGCCATCTGAAATCATAATGAACAACTGTCCACAAAACACAAAACCAAAAGATGACCTCACTGACTGACATAGATCAAAGCTAAAAGGAAAGCATAGGAACAATAATTCAGTGTTCTATGCTAAGAGCTTAAATTGTCTGTACCTGAATCAACAATGACGATCTTTCTGTTTTGAAAGGACCGGTTTGATGTTTTTGGGCTACATTTAGCATGTTTAAACTTTGATGATGTGCTCTGAAAGTTCTTTGTTAGCTGCTCTGATTTAGACACGCTACCTGACAATGCCATTTAGTAACTGTACAGAACAACACAGATGTCTCCCTGCATTGTGCCTTATTCATGTTTCTTTTCTTTTGTCCTCAGGCCCAGCTTAGAGTGCCCTCCCCCTTGGTTCTGATTTCTACGCTCTTCCTTTGCATTGGGGGGCCTTGCAACAAGGAGCCTTTGCTAGGCCAGCCTGAAGAGTGATGTCCATAGCACCTGCTGGTTCTTCAAGCAAATCTTCTTCTGTCCACAAAAACCCCAGGACAAGCCACTCACTCTCAGCTCTATGAAGAATTGTGGGCCAGGAAAGGGGGTGGGGGGTATTGAGCCCGAGCTATCAGATTCTGTCTCTCTCTGTCTCTTTCTCTCTCCTCCTGTGGTTTTCCTCATTTGCTTTCTAGAGCCATTTCATGGCCACACATTGCATGACGTGTGAGCAGTGGGGAGCCTGGTCCAAACAGTTTTAGTCTGAAAGCATCAGTTACTTCTCCGAGGTGTGTTAGTCCCAATCTCTCCAGCGTAAAAGGTGACCACAGCGCTTTGTTCCATTGCTATGTTGTGGCATCTCTTGGCTTATAAACAACTTGCTGTTTATGAGGGAGGAAAGTTGCAGGGAACCATAAGTCAAAAGCACTGTCTCATACGCCCTCATCAGGGTCTATGCTTAGGCCCATTATGGCCAGGTCAGTAACATTTGACGTTTTCATTCATATTACATCTGACAAAATGTCTCAAACTTTTTCATCATTTGCATACTAGAAACACTGGATGTGTTCTCCCAGAGAGTATCTTAATAACTACATCAATATTATCTGATTTACTTACTGTACAACTGTTTTGTTGAATTAATGCAATCAGGTTTCCAGTAAATGGCATATCCAAGTAATACAGCTCTATTCCATTCCATAATTCATCTCCTTTGAAACTTATTGCTGTCCAATGGTCATCATACATCAGAAATGAGCCTAAAAGTTGTCAGCAGTCAGAAGCTTAAAACTAAAGTCACAGTGTCTCATTATAAAAATCACACTCTTCTACTGTGAGTGTGAGCTCATCAGTCCTGAGCCGCCACCTTCTCCCTCATGACTCCTACTGCTTAATAGCAGAGATACATGACTGTTAACTGGCCAGGGTGATCTGCTTAACACGGCAGACCATCTCTCTTGTAATGAAGTGCCAAATAGCAAATCTACTCCACAGTGCCGCCAGGAGAAGTAAACATGTTACCTCTCATTTGGGGAAGCATACCATCTAACCACATGTATGTATTTTGGCACATTTGTTTGAACATCCAATTTAAAGGCAATGGTAGCAAAGAGCATGGTCTGAAGACATTATCCGGGAAAAAAAATATATAAAGATCAGACATTTCCTTTTTATTTAGTCTGAGATGGATCGTCACTTGACAGGTTTCTTTGACTGACAGAACTCTATGCCTTTATTTGATATCATTCTGGAATTTATTTCTTTGTTCTCATTCTTATTTTTTTATCTATATATATTTTTATTTCAGTTCATTTTCTCAGGGTGCTCTGACAGAACGTCTATATTACATGCATTTATTTAAGAGAAACGCATTATTTGTATCTGCATAATTTTGCTTTATGCTTGTGTATCATCACATTAGCTACATATACAGACTGCATTTTTACAAGCCATTCTTGTTCTCCCCTTGTTGGGAGAAGTTGCCTTTTGGGTTTGGGCCTTTAGCACAGGTGGTTGTGATGGTAAAATCCATTGCTAATCAGTTAATCTCATTGAGCTCACGGTTAAATTAACATCAACTGATTTACTTTTATGATGTAATATACTATAAATATGGGTAACCAATTGGACGTGCATTATCAGACTCATAGTGGGTTCCTAGAGGTCTGTTTTGTCTTGTAGCTTTCACTAAGATACCATTTGAGGCAGAGATAAGAGGCTTTTATGTTAAAACTCCCAACAAAGTTGGCACACTGTTGCTTCCAAATAAATATAATGAGCTCACCACAGAAAAAGCAAACGTGACATTTCGAGCTTCATGCTCTTCATCATTTTATGAGACTGTTAACTGCACTCATAATTCCAAAGCTTAATTAGATAACACAGCTAAAGTTTCGTATTAAAACTAGCATTTTAGTCCCTCCCCAAATTTCCTGTTTTCCATTTCATTGGAAAAGAGAGCTGCTGTGTATCCTCCACAAACATTGCCTCACGGCAAAATCATTGATTCATTTGGGAGTGCCTCAAAACCACAGCAGTGAAACACCCTGCCAAACTCACCTTGATTAAAAAATGTATCAAATCTTAGGGCACTGTGAATACTAATAATTCTAGTCACACATTATTATTTTATACCCCATCAGACAGAGATGTGGATTTCATTAAATCCATCTTAGAATTATAGTGCTCTGGAGAGCTGTACTTCATGGATCAGTAGGTCAGAAAGCAGAGAATATCTAGAGCTAAACGAGTTCCCATTTGTAAGATTGGAGCAGTTACAGTACACCATCAAAAACAGTCAGAAGAGCACTGTTAGAGGTGCAGAGTAATGCCTGTATCCACACTGTTGTTCATGAATGTATCTCCACCATCTTCACCAGAGCTGAGCTGCCCCTCCAGGGAGGGACGTTGAGCAGTGTTTCAGTTCAAATCAAGCCTTGAATCTTGAAAAACTACCCCATCACTGCAACATTTGACAACCAACCCCCAACCTATTCCCAACGATGGTGATAGTTATCAGTTTCATCAAACATCCAAAGACAAATGCGACAAAATCCAAAGCTCGCTATAGAAGAGACCCCTATCAATCACTTGGCTTTACTCCAACACCCCTCTGTACGGACATGCAAGGCTGCACTTTGGCAATTCCATTATGCTGCTGGAAAAATAACTCTTGAAAACAAGTCTTATGGCATGTCATGGTTTTCCAGTGTCTTGTGACAATTTAAATTGACTGATTCTTGTCTAGCTGGTAGTCCAAAGCTTACTTTTCAATACAGTGTTGAAAGCGGTATTTTATTTTTGTGGTTATGGTTGTACAAAAGTGTAGAAAAATGAGTCTACTGCACAATATGTCGTGGACACAAAGTAGCTTTCACACCTTCCTCTGCTGTCTAACTCAAGTCCATTGTTCCCATCAGCACATCAGATTAATGGAGCTTGTGGCGTAAAGAGTACAAGCATGTCCAGACTTAAAACTGAAATGGCAAACCAATACATTATAATTTCAGAGCACAAATCAGTTTCTATTAATGCTTTAATGAAAAAGAGCTTATAAAAGAAACCCATTGCCGTTTCTGCCCAATTGTTACATCATGAGTCCTATGCACTTGTACACATGTTTCACTAGATTTTTCAGAGGTTTATAGTTTGAGTGTAGAGCTTTTCACTAGACAAATGTATGTCTTGGAAATATAGGGGATTTAGAAGGTGTTTGTATGTTGAGAATAGAACTGTGGAATGAGAGAGGGAAAAAGAAAGGATAAAAGTAAAAATATATATGATACAAAACTCAGCTTGACCCTTGTGATCCATTGCATTGGTTTCACAAAGACATTCATTAGGGTGCACTGCTCTACTTTAATCAGTTTAATATCTTACACGGAAAGACAAAATAAAATGTCCAAGCAGCAACGCTTATGGCCACTTTTTGCAATGAACTTTTCATGGTGCATCTAAAAAATGTGCCAACCAGATCAACTAACCGAAACCCAATCCCAACAATTCAGAAATGTCCACAAACTGAGGCAAATCAATAGGAGAACTATGTGATATCCAATAGGTGAGACACTGAGAATGATGCCATTATTCTGTTGCTCGAACAAAACCAACACATAAAAATTTATAGTACTCTGTGATTCCAGCCTCTATCCAAAACATGCATCCATACACATGGCCTGTTTGTTCAGCACCCCATTCATTTTAAATAGTCCATGAAGAACTCCACTCAAATCTTTAGTCAGGCCTGGCATTTTAACAGTATTAGAAGGCCACATGAAAAAGCAGCATAACGGAAAGGTATTATTCCTCCTCTATTCCTGTTGGAGGTGTGTGCTCATCAAAATCACCTGGCCAAATGTACAGTCCCTGTCTCTGTTTTGATGTTGAACTGGGCAAAAACAAATGAATAAATAAATGAATTAAAAAGTGTTTCAGAATTGGTTGAAATACTGTGTACATATTTGAACTTCTGGTTTCTAATTTATAAAAAATAAGCTTTAGCTCTTGGAGTACTTTTTTTTTCCTTTCATGCGTAGCTTTGTGTTTTTATTTTCTATTTCTGTAAAGTGTGTAAATATATCTTTATGATAATAAGTAATATTAAAAAATATTATTTTAAGAAAGAAGTGTGAGTTTGTCCTTTTTGTAACATTTCAATAAACAAGGCATTCATAACCATTTGCATTACAATATCTTAGGTCAGACTTGAAATATCAAAGACATGTGTTAAATTGATCAAATTAATGCCCAAAAGATTAATGTTAATAATGGTTTTATATTTTTACTTATTTTAAAGTTAAATTTTTACCCGGCATGACAAAGACACATCTTTTGCGGTCCACAAAAAATAAAAAACTCTGGATCACCAAATCCATAAGAAATAATTCTAATGTACTAATTTGATACTCAAGAAACCTCTGACTATTAGAATTTAAAAAAAGTTCATGATGTTTAAAGTAGGGTGTGAAACTTTGCTTGGAAATCTTAAAAAACTGACTGCTAAAAGGCCTAATGTGTCATTGCTGCAATTGGAGGATTCAAAGATGGACAGTTTGATGTTTGGCGAAAACAGCACTTATGTAAATAGAAATAGACATTTCTAAAATTTTAAATGTTATTCTTGATCAATTTAACGCATCCTTGGTAAATTAGACTATACTTTTCTTTCACAAATATTACAATTTCAAAGTTATTTAAACTTCTGAATGGTAGTGTACACAAAAAGACCAATTTTGCTACTACCTTAAGATACTACCAGATAACAGACTGACAACTTGATCATTTTAGAGATACCAAATTGTTATGACAATAAGACTGTTTGGATACTTTAAAATGTGAACAGATGCTCATAAAATATTTTTTTGTGCAAGTGAAACTTTGCTATTTAATATAAACCCCTTTGCCCCAGTAAGATTATAGCGACTGCTTTATTCTTTGATTGATAGTTGATACTGGGAGAACAGGGTGACAGGAAGAATAACAAATCTATACAATAGAAAAAAAAGGTATATGTTCTGTCTGCAGGCCCCTCATTGTAGCTCTGGCCACTGGAAGAGCTCTGGGAAGTGTCTGCATAGCAAGGTGAGCTGACATGGCCTGACAGGCAGCAGGGTACCCCATGGGGTAATCGCACCCCGATCCAGAGAGGTTATGTCATCAAAACAGTGTCAGCTGTATAATTGGGCAGGGGGTCAGTGAGGTGATATGGAGCGTGACAATGAAGCTCTAGAGTTACAGTGCAGCTCTGGCTGGGGAGGTGACACCAAGAGGCAGTTATGTACCCGAGACTGCTCCTTTAACAGCTCAGGGATCAGTCTGTTAACTCTCAATGCAATAAAAGGTGTCTCCATTTCCCATTTAAAATTTGCTTATGAATTGAGTTGACAACCCTGGAGCCATGAAGAGACAGGCACATGGTAATCTTGGGTGTAAAGTAACAAATTGCAAATACTCACGTTACTGTAATTAACTACTTTTTCCAAAGAATGTAACTAAGTAGTTTAAAAATTGTATACTTTTACATGAGAACATTTTAAGTGCTTTAACTGCACTTTTACTGCACAATTTTCCCACCGTCCAATTTTCCCAATTTTTCCTTCCCTGTCCTGATTTTATTTGCATCTATCAACATGATTGGCTAGAGAGAGTCTCGTGACTCCCGTCAAATCAAATCACATGTAAAAAAAACTTGAACGGCAGCTGCAGATCTGGCGCCAACTGTGGAGAATTCCTCAAGCACAGTATACAGCTGAACATAACCGGGCGCACCTGGAAGGGATTTTCACAGTGAAAAAGGTCAATTGCTTGACCTTGTCATGTGAGTTTAACTTGCTCAAGCCAGATATCAGCATTAATCCTGCCTCTAATTTGAAGAAACATATCGAGGTAAATTTCATATTTCTGCTAACTAGATTATGTGAGTCTATAATGTAGTCTGTAATTTAACTATCACTGAGATTATTGGGCTGCTGTGAAAGATTAATGCAATGTTATCAATAGGGCTGGGCAATACAATTATCTTGATGTTTATCAGAATCGATCAGACTTTTGAGTAATTTTCTATATTTTTAGCTTATGTTCTACATCTAGAACAGGGGTGTTCATTACATCAATCACGATAGCAAAAGCACCACTGGTTGGTTGATCTAGATGAAATATTATATATTTACTTTTTATTTCCAGGCATCTGTAGCAGCACACTGTTTGATTGACAGACAGCTAATGTTTGTGCGCTAATGCGGTTCGTGCCTAAATGATCAAATGTACATTATAATTCCGCCAATGCCCGTCTTGGTGAGGATTTAATGTAAACGCAATAGTTTATGTCTAAAGTGAAATTAAACAGTGGGACAAAAAGAATTTTTGCATCAAAATGAAGAGTACATGTAACCGAATTGAGCACTGTCTTGTAGGCTATGTCATATAAAGGCTATTAATTGAACAACAATAACAACGAAATTAGAAAACCACTCACTATTTTTGGCCGAATAACTAGAGTAGCTTTAAAAGCATTAATGTAATAGAATAAAACAATGACATTTTTAATATTATATATTTTTTTTAAATATTGATTGTTTTTTAATAATACTGACCCCTGATGTAGAGAGGGTGTTAATTGGTGTAATAAATTACCAGGAAAGTACAGATGATAAGTAATATATAATTAATTTCATTGTTTGAATTTGTTTTATGCACAAAAATAACGCTCTGTCAGCATTAAGGGAAATTTAGACCCTACACACAAACTGATTTTAATGTAATTGTTTCATACATTACGATTTAAAACGGTGATCAGTGCATTGAAAATAACTTGGGAATCAGATTCATGTAGTATTTATCATAGATAAGTGATGTATTTTAAAAGTTGGCATACAGTGTTCATTATAATGGGGCATATGTTTTGCAACTCTGTACTCAATACTCACTACTCATGAGTACTTTAAATGAGCTACTCTTTTACTCTTACTTGAGTAGGTTTTAGGACAGCTTCTTTTACTCTACTTACACAAAATGTTTTCAGAAGTAACAGTACTTATAGTTGATTATGATTTTTCAGTACTCTTTCCACCCCTGGTGGTAAGTGATTCAGGGTGTGGTAATGATAATCATTATTATGGGTGTTTCTAAATCATTCATAATGGCCTGATGGCAAACTGAGAACATTTTATAAATAAACAGCAAGATGTTACAACCTTAACTTTAAGCCAAAACACAGCAGTAACATCTGGACTGCTCCTGGCAACAACCCTCCAGTCTCTTCTGCCACACCATAAAAAGCCTTTATGACTATTGGCTGTCTAAATGTACCACCAGTGGAGCCATCAGCGGTAAACGATAGGCACATATTGCTGGGTTCCTTTTGGTTTTCAGCTCAGTCACTTCTGATTAATCAGCCACGCTGATACATAGTGGATCTGACAGCACGTTGTCAAATAACTGCCATTCCAAATGTCAAAACTGCAGAAAGAACAACATCATGGGCAATTAAGCACATAACAGCTTCAGAGTTGCCACTTGGATGCCTGCACGGGGTCTGTGGCTGCAGTGAAGTGGTGGGAAAACATGGGGGACTGCAAGCAGAGCCTGGAGCCAGGTAAGGAGCAAAAACAACACAGGCCTAATGCACCTCAGCTGTGTTAACAGTGGCTGTCTTGCGGAGGGGATGGATCATTGACGTGGTCATAAAAACAAAACCAGCACAAATGCTAAGGGTTGGGGTGAGCCACCAGGGAGTGATGAGGGAGCGTCTGACATTTTCAGACATTGGTTGGAGGCTTGACTTTCAGCTCACTCTGGTTTCTGTTCTAATCAGGGTACTGATTTCTTGTGATATGTTCAATGAGTCCCTTTGGAAAGATCTGCTCTGTTAGACAACTCTAGAAATAGGTGAGTGGGAGCAAAGAGGGGTGTCTGCACTCTGAACATATCCTTGAACTCATTTCCCTCACAAGCGAGCCAAAAACTGTCGTCCAGGATTAAACGCATAGACAGAGCAGGTCAGGCGTTTAGCCTTCATTCGCAAAAGGCGAACAAAGCCAGTGCAACGATGCATAGCTAAACATATTCAAGGTCACACCTTTCCCATCAACACAATTTTGCACATTTCATTACTGTAGAGGTGGTCACTAAAAGACTTAATGACGCTGTAATGATGAATAACACAACTAGCAGATTTGACAATTCCTACTTTCTCCAGTGCTGGTCCGTGAGGACATTTTCAGGGGAGGCTGACATATAGATCAGTATTAAAAGATCAAACCAATAAAAAATTGCAGTGTGTTTTAATACCATGTTTATATCAAGCTTAAATGACGCACTAACATGATACTGTAAGCTAATTGGCTTCAAATGTTAAACCTCTGATAATGATATCAGCTTATTTAATTTAAACTCTGTTTTGACTTTTTCTTTTGCCACATTTTGGATGGAAGCAGATGATATTTAGTTTATTAATTAGATGAGCTTTTATGCCGATTAAAACTCACCTGGACTACTGTGCAGGACATTTTATTATTAAAATGACAGTTACTGTTATCACATTAGTTGTTACGTTTCTTGTAAAATACAGTTTTGAGGAGGCTGAGCATCTCTGAATGACTGCCATTGACTTCCTCTGATCAAGATTGTTTGGGATGAAATAAGGCAGTACAGTATAGAAGGATGTTTAAGATTGTTCGAGAGCTCTACAGCATTCTTTATGATTGCATTGCTGGTAGTAAACAAGAGTCCTCCATAGGGATCTTGTAACATTATAAAATGGAGCAAGGACTTGTGCTGGGCAGTAACTTCAGAAACAATGTTTCTTTACAGGTGTAACGTTAGCAGCTGGTAGGTAGCTGTGCAGTGTGTAAACCTCACTCCCCTGGCCTCAAGAGGCGCACTAGCGACTGACGCTAAGGGCTGTAGCCTTTATATATTTTGTAACAGTTTCCCATGCTGGAGACGCTGATCGTAGAATCCTGTTCAGAGAGGGTCGAGCAGGACCAGTTACACAGGCACTTTTATTTAACCATTAGCTGTTGCATTGTTATGGAAGAGTTTCCTTGTTTTTGGAGATATTTGCTTTAAGGTTAAATGGATAGTTCACCCAAAAATGTAAATGATCAAATAATTTACTCACCCTCATGTCATCCCAGGTGTGCATGACTTACTTTCTTCTGCTTCTGAACAACAAATGATTTGAACACAGATGTTTAGAAGAATATTTCAGCTCTGTAGGTCCTTTAAATGCAAGTGTATGGTGACCATAAATCTAAAAGTCCAAAAAGCAGCATAAAAGTAATCCATAAGACTCCAGTTGTTAAATAAATTTCTTCAAAAGTGATATGATAAGTGTGGGTGAGAAACAGATCCATATTTAAGTCATTTTATTTACTATACATCTCCACTTTCACATCTGAAAATCACAGGTGGCACCTGTTTCTTACCCACACCTATCATATTAAAGATATGGATTTAACAACTGAGATAGGGATTTAACCACTGGAATCTTATGGATTACTTATATGCTGCTTTTATCTGCTTTTTGGACCTTCGGATTTCTTGTCACCATTCTTTTGCATTGAAAGGACCAACAGAATGGAAATATTCTTCAAAAATCTTTGTGTTCTGCAGAAGAAAATAGTTATACACATCTGGGATGGTATGAGGGTGAGTAAATGATGAGAGAATTTAAATTTATGGGTGAACTATCCCTTTAAAATTTAATTTCTGTCATCATTTACTCCCCCTCGTTACTGAATAAATTTAAAAAAAATTTTTTTGTGAGATCTAAAATTTGAACATCAGTGCCTCCTCAAATTCTCTGCAAAAACATTAACTAGCCCACAGTGCATCTCTTACATCCAAGCATGAAACACACGAGGCCTTGTAGGAAACAGATTAGGTGGGAGTCACCCCAGAGAGGTTATCAGTGCAGTGCACCAAAAAGATTGGTAGATGGCTAACAATAAAACATCCTGATCCAGGAAAGACCATTGATGAACTCCACTGAGGGGCAACATAGTGTGGCCCATCTCAAAAGTGTAGAGAAGGCTAGTTGATCGCAGTAGAGGTGCAAAGTTATTATCTGCAAAAGGGAGTAATTATCTCTAGGAGGACGCCACATCTTGAAGGGAGTCTCAAGCTTTGCGGAAGGGCAGCGGTTTGTGGGATGCAGTGCAAACAGGCAGACATGAACACCACAGCCATCGCTTCAACAGACAGACAGACAGACAGCACGAGTCGCTACCCTCTAGGTATTCTACTAATCTTTCAAGTGGGAAATTAATCTTCCTTCTGTTGTCAGAGAAGAAAGGACATTTTGTCTGAGCCTAGTGAAGTCTACAAAAATCAAAAGTACAGCTTATCGAAAGGGAAAATTTAGTTGTAGGAACTTTAGTGAACCATTTCATTTTTTTGGTCTAGAATAATAATTGTCTAAAAGGTAAAAAATTATCAAGTTTATGTGTGTAGTTTAAGAAGCATAAGAAGAACAATCTTTATTTATTGCAATCACCAGTGCTGCATGAATATATTTATCACTTTCATGTGGTGCAGCCATAGAACACCACCATTAACTTATTACAGGAATAATACCCACAGAGTAACCTTGAGTCAAGGTTGCCTCATTGGCACTAGGGCACAGTGGTAATAGCTCCTGGCTTGCTTTATGCTGGGATCGAACCAGCAAGCTTCTTTTTGCCAGCCCTGAGCTTTAACCACAACACCCAAAACAGGGTACTCATGCAACTAGTTCACCATTCAAGAGGAATCCACCATAATATGCACCAAATGTCACTTTAAAATGATCGGTAATACTTTACAATATGGGTGCATTAATTCATGCTTAACTAATGCACAGATAATACTGAGTGTTAATGTATGACTCAAGATTATCAAAGCCATTCATTAATGATTGACACATCAGCAACTAATAAAGAGTCTGATTAATATATTAAGTCATATATGAATTGCTTTTAATTAAATGTGTCATCGTGGATTCATTCCCTAACAACTTATTATATGAACTAATAGTGTTAATTAATGTGTTAATTACCACAATGAGTCAAAGCCATGTATTTGAACTTCCACCCAATATGGGTGCACTATTATGCATTAATACATACATAATTACTGCATTATTACTGCAAATTCATGTGTTAATTACAACAATTACTTAATGAGTTAATAGTCATGTGCCTCAAGTAGTCAAAACATGATATCTTTGCAAACCATTAGTTAATGATTAATTAAAACAAATGCTGATACAGGAAAAGTGCTGCCTAAAAAGTCATGACTTGAGAACTCATTTATCTTTAATGACCATCATTGGACTTTATAAAAGCAGTTTATTTAACATCGGTTTCCAAAAACTGCCTCACTAAAGAAAAAAAAAAACAGAGGGATGCAGAGATGAAAAGAGATTTACAAAATATCACACACATATTTATATATATATGTGTGTATGTATATGTGTATACTGTACATATGTGTATGTATATATATATATATGTGATATTTTGTATGGCGAGCCGCAGTCCAGTTCTCTCTCTCTCTCTCTCTCTCTCTCTCTCTCTTCTCCTCCTCTTGCCCCTTTCTTTCACCCTACACCCGCTACCCAGAAACGGGGAGTGGTTCCACCCACCCAAGCCTTCACAGGCTGCACAATGCACCGGCCCCCTCCCCTCAATCGTCCTTCCCAGGTTGATGTGTCCGCCTCCACAGGCGCAGCCAGGAATCCATGTCTGGTTTGTCAGGGTAAAAATTAAGGGCAGTACATACCAAGCACTGGTGGCTTCTGGTTATGATCAAGCCTCGATCCACCACAGCTTGGTTCATGACGGGGCTTTGGGTACAAAACGCAAGGGGATCTTGAGGTGTACATGGGGATGTTCACAAATACCCGGTTTGTATTAGTCCTGATGGATTATGTAATGCGATATCTGGAAGCAGTGCCTTTATGCAATATCTCAGCATGCAGTGTTGTGGAGGCACTCTTCAAAATTGTCTCCTGGGCAGGGAGCCGGGTCGTGTCCAAGTCCAGTGATGGATGCTGAGCGGGGATGTACAGGATACCGGTAAAAATGAAGGGAATACATACCATGTCCTGGTGGATTCTGGTTGATATTTTGTATCTCTTTTTTTTATCTCTGCATTCCTCTGTTTGTTTTCTTTAGTGAGGCAATGTTTTCTTTTTAGGCAGTACTTTAGCTTTATAAGCATTCGTTTTAATGAAAATGTATTAAGGTTCCAGGAATAAGGAAAGGAGCGGAAGCGGGATGGCAGCCCATGTAAGTCAGTTTTTAAAGTTTTTCAGTTTGTATACAGTTTGTGCAAGTCAGTTTCACAAAACAACATTTTTCAGCATCACAATTTAAAACTATCTCAGCTTCACAGTCTGGTAAGTTTCATCTACAGGCCTCTTGGTTTCTTTGTTCCCAACTCTCTCTCCCTCTCTGGCATTCTCAGCTGCCCATCTCATCTTTCAACCCCATCTCTGTCATTACTGCAACGAGACACAGGTGTTACGCGTCATTAATCACCATTAATCATTAATGGCCCTTACCGATTCCTCTCTCCCCAGTGACAGACACATGACCACGTCCCGCTCCACATACCCCCACTGCCCGACTCAGGCCTGGGCAACGTCCGGTCTGCCAACTCCACCCCCCTTCCTGTAGAGGATATCAGCCACAACCATCTGTGGCCACGGCCTGTGGGCCACCTTAAATTTGAAGGGTTGAAGTGTCAAGTACCAACGAGTGATCCACGCATTGGTATCCTTCATGCGGTGGAGCCACTGAAGCAGGTTGCGATCTGAGTGGAGGATGAAGACCTACCCCAGCAGGTAGGAGCAGAGGGCTAGGACCGCCAACTTGATGGCAAGACACACTTTCTCGATGGTGCTGTACTTAGTCTCTCTCAAAGAGAGCTTACGACAGCACAGGGCGCTCCACACCCTTCACCTCCTGCGAGAGCATGGCCCCCAACCCTCTCTCTGAAGCATCCGTCTGTAAAAAAAATGGGACAGAGAAGTTAGGAGCATGTAAAAGCAGCCCGCCACAGAGTGCAGATTTCACTCTCATTAAAGTCTGTTGGCACGTCTCCGTCCACTTTTTAGTGAGATCAGTCAAGGGGCTGGTGACATCAGAAAAATTAGGAACAAACCTTCTGTAATGGCCAGCCAGCCCCATGAACTCAGTTACCTCCTTTTTGGACTTGGGACATGACAGGCCGCTATCGCTGCGGTCTTATCAATTTGGGGACGTACCTGCCCATGACCCAAGTGGGACTGTACTTCCACCCGCCCAAATGCACACTTTTTTGGGTTTGCCGTGAGCCTGCTTGCCTCAGCGACCTCAGCACAGCTCTCAGTTGCTGCATATGCCTCTGCCAATCATTACTGTATATAATGATATCAACTAAGCAGGCAGTGGCATACACAGCGTATGGCTGGAGGATCTTATCCATGAGGCGCTGGAATGTAGCGGGAGCCCCAAACAAACTGAACGAAAGAGTGATGAATTGGTGTAATCTGAAAGGTGTGGAAAAGGCAGTTTATTCTCAGGATAATGGAGTTAAGGGGATCTGCCAATATCCCTTAGTTCAATTCAGTGTCGAATAAAATTGACCCGCAGTTTGCAATTTTGGCCATTGGGTTTGTTTCAAGTTTAGACACCATGTTAACTTTCCAGTAATCAACACAGAACTGGACTGACCCATCACTCTTATGAACAAGAACAAACGGCTTGCCCAATCGCTGTGCGATTCTTCTATTCTACCCACATCTCGAGCATTGCATCTAGTTCATCCCAAATCACTTTTTTCTTGTGTTCGGGTACGTGGTATGGCAGACAACACACTACCACTTCCAGTGGGGTCTCAATAGGGTGCTGTATGAGGTTAGTCCGACCGGGAAGAGGAGAGAACATGTCCGCAAACTCTTCTTGCAACCCGTCCACCTCCTTGAGCTAGGACGACGACAAGTGGTCTCCACAAGGGACTGGGGTGAATGGATCGGCTTTGAGCTTCACCTCTGTCCCGAGCTCAACCCCCTCCAGAATTACCATCGCCATGGACACGGGAACAGTCTTTCTCCATAATTTAAGGAGGTAGAGGTGGTAAATTTGATGTGTCCCACCACTATCCATTAGTTTAACTACATAATCATAATCGAGGTCCCCGACTCGCCATGTAACCTCAAAGGGTCCTTGCCACTTGGTGAGTAATTTCGAGCTCGATGTGGGGAGTAATACAAGAACCTTGTCTCCTGGTGGAAATTCCTGTAGCTGGGCACCCCTATTATACAGCTGGCTTTGTGTCTCTTCAGCTTGGAGATCCATTCTGTTGTGACAACGGACCCACTGTGTGTAGCTTTGCTCGAAGATCAAGGACATACTGAATTTCATTTTTGCTCTGGGAAGGTCCTTTCCTCCCATGCCTCCTATATGACATCAAGCACCCCGTCCATGCAGAAGCTCGAAGGCCTTGTGGAGACTTGCGGGACCTCCCTGACTGCAATAGTGGGGTCCAGCCATTTGTCCCAATTTCTAGCCTCCTCGTGTATGAACTTACGAATCATGTTTTTCAGGGTGCGATTAAATCATTCCAGCAGCCCGTCAGTTTGCGGGTGATAAACGCTGGTACGAATCGATTTAATCCCTCGCAATTCATAAAGTTTGCGTAGTGTTCGTGACAAACATTGTGCCCTGGTCGGTGAGGATTTCTTTCGGAATCCCCACCCAGGAGACAATTTTGAAGAGTACCTCCACAACACTGCATGCTGAGATGTTGCAAAAAGGCACTGCTTCCAGATATCGCGTTGCATAATTCATCAGGACAACTGGGTATTTGTGAACATCCCCATGCACACCTCAAGATCCCCTAGTGTATTGTACCCAAAGCCCCATCATGAACCAAGCTGTGGTGGATCGAGGCTTGATTACAACCAGAAGCCACCAGTGCTTGGTATGTACTGCCCTTAATTTTTTACCGGTATCCTGTACGTCCCCGCTCGACCGGGGGCAGACTGTGGCATGTCAGGGACCTGAATCCATGTCTCCACCTCAATCACTGGACTCTGGTCTTGGACGCGACCCGGCTCCTCGCAATCCCAACAGACCAGCCAAGGTTACCTGGCTGCACCTGAGGTGGCGGACACATCATGGGCGGGCGGCTTCACTCAGCGCAAGGGAGCGGAGCTACTGGGAGTGCTGTTCAGGAGTGCAGCCCACCCGTTGCAGAATAACGGTCTTCAGCTTCGCGTAGTCCAGGCGGTCCTAAGCTGCCAGTTGTTGTGGGGCAAGTTTGGTCTCCCCGGAAAGCAGCGGTAGCAAGTGGAGGGCCCATTAGGATTGAGGCCAGCCGGAGGTGGTGGCAGAGTGTTAAAAAAGCCCACAAATGCCTCCAGATCATCCTGAGGGCCCATCTTTTTGAGGAGGAGGTGAGGTGTCATATCTGTCTCCGTGGTCGTGGCCTGGGCCTGGAGGAGTTCCTGGAAATTACGCTCCTGGGTGAGCAGGGCTTGGTGGTGGGTCTCCTGGATGCTAGCAAGGACACGGATGAATTTGCCCAGCGGTGAGGTGTCCATGGCAGCCAGTCTTTGCAGAAGGAATTCCTGGGTTTCGGCACCAGTGTAAGAAGGTTCCAGGAATAAGGAACGGAGCGGAAGCGGGGTGGCAGTCCAAGCAAGTCCGTTTTTAATGTTTTTCAGTTTGCCTATAGTTCGTGCATGTCAGCTTCACAACTCAATCAGATACATGCCTCTGGGTTCCTTTGTTTCCAACTCTCCCTCACTGGCATTCTCGGCAGCCTTTTCAAGGCCATCTCTGTCATAACTGTAATGCATCATTAATCACCAGGTGATGGCCCTTTCTGCTTCCTTTCTCCCCAGTGAAAGACACATGACAATGTCCCACTCCACATAATCATTAACTAATGGTTTGCAAAGATATCCTTATGTTATGACTTTACATGTTGAGGCACATGACTATTAACTCATCATTAAGTCATTTTTTTAATTGACACATGAATTTGCGATAATAATCATAGCATGTATTATGAAATAATTAAGCCATGTATGAAATAATTAAGCATGTATTAATGCATATTATTGCACCCGTACTGAGTGGAAGTTAAAATACATGGCTTTGGCTCATTGTGGTAATTAACACATGAATTAACACTTTTAGTTAATATAACAATTTGTTAGGGAATTAATCCACTATGACACATTTATTTAATAGCAATTCATATAAGACTTAATATATATATCAGACAGACACTTTATTAGTTGCTGATGAGGCATTCATTAATGAATTGCTTAGTTAATCATGAGTCATACATTAACTCAGTATTATCTGTGCATTATTAAGCATGAATTAATGCATATTAATTTACCCGTATTGTAAAGTGTTACCAAATTATCTTTACTTTAACCTCATTACATGATAAAACAACAGTAACATTTTACAATTAGGTTGTTTTGTATTGTATTTGTTATTGCAATAGTTCACATGAACAAACAATGAAATACCTTAAGTATTTAATAATCTTGTTATGTCTTGTCATGTTAATTGTACATATATCAATTGGTAATGGTAATCACTCATAATACAAGCAATTTGGTTTAATTCATCAAAAGAATATTATGAAAGCACAAAAGATGCGCTCCGCATTAATTCTGTCTTTTTCTTTCTTCCTTTTCTTTTTTTGCAGGAAGTGTATATTTTGTTTACATCATTTTGGATGTTTTCTGAAGTGTTTTCTTTGTTTCATTGCTTTGGAAAGATCTTGAGTTTCTTGAGGAAAGTTCACAATAATAATATTGGTCAAAAAATATCAGACTGACAGGGGTGGAAAGAGTACTGAAAAATCATACTCAAGTAGTAGTATTGTTACTTACCAAAAAATTTAGTGTGAGTAGAGTAAAAGTAGCTCTCCTAAAAACTACTCAAGAGTAAAAGAGTAAAAGAGTAGATAATTGAGTACCGAGTTGCAAAACATATGAACACTGTATGGCAACTTTTAAAATACATCACTTATCTATGATAAACACTACATGAATCTGATTCCAAAAAATAAAAAGGAGACATGATAACAGAAATGAAAAGATGAAAAAGTTCTGTACACAGATCACCATTTTAAATTGTATAATGTATGAAACAATTACATTAAAATCAGTTTGTGTGTAGGGTCTAAATTTCTTTTAATGCCGACAGAGCATTAAACATAATTTTGTGCATAAAACAAGTTCAAACAATGAAAGGAATGCAAAAAAATGCTAAATAAGCAGGATCACTTGGCACAACATGTCCTGTACTATAGAGGAGAGTAGAGCAGGCATGGGAAAAGTTGTTTTGAACAGAGGCTACATCATGCTTAAATAGGAATAATTCCCCCAAAAATGAAAATTCTCTCATCATTTACTCACCCTCATGCCATCCCAGATGTGTATGACTTTCTATCTTCTGCAGCATAAAAGTAGTCTAATCCATGTGCTTCCAGTGATTTAATCTATGTTGACAGAAGCGATATGATAGATGTGGTGAAAAACAGATCAATATTTAATAAATTTTTTACTCTTACATATCCTGCCTGCTCAATCAATCTCCACTTTAAATATCATATGGTCCTTTTTGACCGTTTTTGGTGATTCACAATCTTCATGCATATTGCCACCTACTGGTATTGATCTGTTTCTCAACCACATCTGTCATATAAATTCTGAAGTCATGGATTAAACCACTGGAGTTGTATGTATTACTTTTATGATGGTTTTATGTGCGTTTTGGAGTGTAAATTTTGGCACCCCTTCACTTACATTGAATGGACCTACAGAGCTGAAATATTCTTCTAAATATCTTAATTTGTGTTCTGAAGAAAGCAAGTCATACACATCTGGGATGGCATGAGCATGAGTAAATGATAAGAGAAATTTCATTTTTGTGTGTATTATTTCTTAAAGTAGCACATGGGGGGCCACATTGTCCTCGTTTTGAGATACAATGTTCAACATTGATCAGTCCAGAAATACTTTATAATGCATGATGCACAATTATCTGAAGTTTGTGACTGGTGGAATGTTCTGCTGAAGTATTGCTCAGCAAATGTTGATTATTTTCTATCTTTATAAAGGCGAAGCATAATTATATATTACTTTATCATCTGTACTTTCCTGGTAATTTATTACACCAATTAACACCCTCTCTACATCAGGGGTCAGTATTATAAAAAATAAAAAAAACAATATTATTAAAAATATTATTATTATAAATGTTTTATTCTGTTACATTAATGCTTTTAAAGCTACTCAAGATATTCGGCCAAAAGTAGTGAGTGGTTTTCTCATTTCCTTGTTAATGTTGTTTGATTAATAGCCTTTATATGACATAGCCTACAAGACAGTGCTCAATTCGGTTACATGTACACTTCAAGTCCAACATTTTGATCCAAATACTCTTTTTGTCCCACTGTTTAAGTTCACTTTAGACAAAAACGACTGCGTTTACATTAAATCCTCATCAAGACGGGTATTGGCGGAATTATAATGTACATTTGATCCTGCGAACCCGCATTAGCGCACAAACATTAGCTGCCTGCCAATCAAACAACACGCAGCTACAGACATCAGGAAATAAAAAGTAAATCTTTTATATTTCATCTTGATCCACCAACCAGTGGTGCTCTTGCTATCACAAATGATGTAATGAACACCCCTGTTCTAGATGTAGAACATATGCTAAATATAGAAAACTACTCAAAAGTTTGATCGAGGACATCTCTCTATTTTCCTATATACATCTAGATCATTTTATTGCCCAGCCCTATTGATAACATTGCATTAATCTTTCACAGCAGCCCAATAATCTCAGTGATAGTTAAATTACAGGCTACATTATAGACACACAGAATCTAGTTATCAGAAATATGAAATTTACCTCGATATGTTTCTTCAGATTAGAGGCAGGATTAATGCTGATATCTGGCTTGAGCAAGTTAAACTCACAAAACACGTTCAAGCAATTGACCTTTTCTGTGAAAATCCCTTCCAGATACAGCCGGATATGTTCAGCTGTATACTGTGCTTGAGGCATTCTCCACATACATAACAGATGGCGCTAAATCTACAGCTGCCGTTCAAGTTTTTTTTACGTGTGATTTCATTTGACGGGAGTCACGAGACTCTCTCTAGCTAATCATGTTGATAGATAAAAATAAAATCAGGACAGGGAAATACCAAACACTGATGGTGGGAAAATAGCGCCATAAAAGTGCAGTTAAAGCACTTAAAATGTACTGAAGAAAAATTAAAAGTATAAAAATTTTAAACTACTTAAAAAGTTACATTCTTGGGAAAATGTAGTTAATTACAGTAACGTGAGTATTTGTAATTCGTTACTTTACACCCCTGCAGACTGAAATGTGAAATATAGCATTTTGTACTTGGATTATTGTCAAATTTTGAAATAAAAAGAAAATTATATAAGAGGAAGTATTTGGAAGTATTTAATTCACTAACTGGATTATCCAAAAATAGGCAGTTCATAATGGTTATTTAATATACTATCCAATATTTATTGATTTCTAACAAATTTTACTATATCATGAAATATATAATTATCGTGATATAGGAATTTGGTCATATCGCCCACCCCGATTTACAATTTTCTTTAATACATTGTTTTTTTACATTAAAGTTGTATAAACTAGCATTAGTTAATGTATTATGAACTAACATGAACTAAAATTAAAACTAACGTTAAACAAGATTTTTAAATGCTGGATTTTTTTTCTTGATACATAATGCAGTAATGTTAATAAATATAATGTAAAGCATTATCGTAAAGTGTTACCAAAACTCTTTATTTGTATTTAGTGTAATGCACTTTGTGGTGGTACAATACTCTTCCGTTACACTTTCTCCTTTAAAAATACGAAAATTGCAAACCATTTAGATAATTTTGCGTTGCGTTTATATAAGTGCTACAGTGAATTCAGAGATACCATGATACAAGCTAACATACTGTATGGCCACACAGAGGCAAAGCTCTCAAGTCTCTCTCCAGAGAAGTATCTCTTAAGTATCATGTAAGGAGTTGTTGGGAAATTACACAGGATGAGGAAATCACTGTCAGATAGCATATGCTAGACATATAGAGCACATTTCTTAAAAAAGCATCAGGGAGTGCTGCTAAAACAAGGAATGTAGAAACAATCTTATGTTGCAGATTTGCTCTAGGGCATTAGACAGATGTTCACTCAATGAAACATTACAACAAACTGAGCTCAATGAGAAACAGACATGTGTTTTGTAGGAGAGATCCTTTAAAGCACAAATTGCTCAAGCCATATATTTTACCTCTCAGAGCTGGAGGAGGTTCTGATATAATGGCTGGAAAATCTTGGCTGGGGATGCTTCAGTCATGTGATAAGGCATAAACTGACAGCCTTTGTGAATACTACACAGCTTATAAATGCATTAGTATACGGAGATGTCCCAGAGCAAAAGTGATGATTTTTGGGAGCGGGCCAGACTGCTATAATTTAACAACTTGGATTTGATGAACCCCATTACACTAAAATAGCCATTTTCAAAATCGCTGCCAATGCTACAATCTTTAACTAGCTTCTGAGAATTTTTGCCGGTATCCATCCTATTAACCACCCCACTCTTCCTGATGTCTTAATGCAGGTCAGCTCCTCTGGGTTTTAGAGTGAGAGAGAGAAAGGGAAAGAAAGGGAGAAAAGGAGAGAGAGAGAGAGAGCACCCTTGTTCTCTTTTCTTATCTTTTAGCACAGCCAGCTGAGCCCCTCTCAGTCACAGCATCTCCTGAAACAGCCAGGCTTTTTTGGCACAGTTTGTACCAAAATGAGAAACAGCCCCACCATTGTGAACCAGAGACTAAATCTTGCCACATTTGGGTCAAACCTGTTGTCTCAGTGAACATTAGTACCAGCACAGTGCCATGCACATACAGAGCACACAAAGGAAATCAAGACGCACAGTCAATCTGATACATATGTAAATTCTTGTGCACTGTCCTTCCCTCTGCTCTCCCAAGAAATAAATCTGCATTGCATCATGGTTCCTTTAGGTTGTAAATGTATTAAAAATCAAGCATATGTATTAAAAATGCAGCTGAGCATTGACAAGCTATGACAAACTGAACCTCAACATTGAATTAAAACATGTACCTTATCAGCTAATTACGTTAACTGGATTGCATATTAAACACGCACCCGAAGACCTTCCTTTCGGCTCTTTGAGTGTGTGGTGATGGCAGTGTCTGGATCTGTTCAAAACAGAGATAAGTAAACAGACAAGAATAAGACTGGCAGAGAGGTGCTAAGGATCTCCACAGCAATTCCTGGTCTGGAAAACCTGTGTGCGTAACAGTTGGCCACTGAACCAGGAAGAGATTATATATATATATATATACAGTGAGGAAAATAAGTATTTGAACACCCTGCTATTTTGCAAGTTCTCCCACTTAGAAATCATGGAGGGTCTGAAATTGTCATCGTAGGTGCATGTCCACTGTGAGAGACATAATCTAAAAAAAAATCCAGAAATCACAATGTATGATTTTTTAACTATTTATTTGTATGATACAGCTGCAAATAAGTATTTGAACACCTGAGAAAATCAATGTTAATATTTGGTACAGTAGCCTTTGTTTGCAATTACAGAGGTCAAAGCGTTTCCTGTAGTTTTTCACCAGGTTTGCACACACTGCAGGAGGGATTTTGGCCCACTCCTCCACACAGATCTTCTCTAGATCAGTCAGGTTTCTGGGCTGTCAGCTGAGAAACACGGAGTTTGAGCTCCCTCCAAAGATTCTCTATTGGGTTTAGGTCTAGAGACTGGCTAGGCCACGCCAGAACCTTGATATGCTTCTTACAGAGCCACTCCTTGGTTATCCTGGCTGTGTGCTTGGGTCATTGTCATGTTGGAAGACCCAGCCTCGACCCATCTTCAATGCTCTAACTGAGGGAAGGAGGTTGTTCCCCAAAATCTCGCTAATACATGGCCCGGTCATCCTCTCCTTAATACAGTGCAGTAAGCCCTGTCCCATGTGCAGAAAAACACCCCCAAAGCATGATGCTACCACCCCCATGCTTCACAGTAGGGATGGTGTTCTTGGGATGGTACTCATCATTCTTCTTCCTCCAAACACGGTTAGTGGAATTATGACCAAAAAGTTCTATTTTGGTCTCATCTGACCACATGACTTTCTCCCATGACTCCTCTGGATCATCCAAATGGTCATTGGCAAACTTAAGGCAGGCCTTGACATGTGCTGGTTTAAGCAGGGGAACCTTCCGTGCCATGCATGATTTCAAACCATGGCGTCTTAGTGTATTACCAACAGTAACCTTGGAAGCGGTGGTCCCAGCTCTTTTCAGGTCATTGACCAGCTCCTCCCGTGTAGTTCTGGGCTGATTTCTCACCTTTCTTAGGATCATTGAGACCCCACGAGGTGAGATCTTGCATGGAGCCCCAGTCCGAGGGAGATTGACAGTCATGTTTAGCTTCTTCCATTTTCTAATGATTGCTCCAACAGTGGACCTTTTTTCACCAAGCTGCTTGGCAATTTCCCCAAAGCCCTTTCCAGCCTTGTGGAGGTGTACAATTTTGTCTCTAGTGTCTTTGGACAGCTCTTTGGTCTTGGCCATGTTAGTAGTTGGATTCTTACTGATTATATGGGGTGGACAGGTGTCTTTATGCAGCTAACGACCTCAAACAGGTGCATCTAATTTAGGATAATAAATGGAGTGGAGGTGGACATTTTAAAGGCAGACTAACAGGTCTTTGAGGGTCAGAATTCTAGCTGATAGACAGGTGTTCAAATACTTATTTGCAGCTGAATCATACAAATAAATAGTTAAAAAATCATACATTGTGATTTCTGGATTTTTTTTTTTAGATTATGTCTCTCACAGTGGACATGCACCTATGATGACAATTTCAAACCCCTCCATGATTTCCAAGTGGGAGAACTTGCAAAATAGCAGGGTGTTCAAATACTTATTTTCCTCACTGTATATAGAGAGAGAGAGAGAGAGAGAGATATAGATATAGAGAGAGAGAGAGAGAGATATATGACAGACAGACAGATATAGCTACGACAGAAAGACAGATATAGATACGACAGACCGATATAGATATGACACACACACACACACACACACACACACACACACACACACACACACACACACACAGAGTACCCTCACTGGATATTGTGCTGATTTCTCTTACCAGAGAAAGTATAAATCCCGTAAAAATTCCAGATGATCCCATAAATGTTTTCCATAAGGGAATTAATTATTATCAATAACTTATAAACCTTTGAAGACAGACGTATCGAGAGCGCCGAGGTTGTTATTCAACTGTAAATATGTTTCTGCTAAAACCATAATTTCACGTTATTTCAACTTTTATTTAATTTGATTGTTTTTTAAATCGATTTTAATAGCACAATCCACAAATCAGAGAATCACGGCAAACAAACCGCAGCAAGGAAGAGCCCAGTAGTGACCACCCACTTCCATGTCGCACTGCAAATTTCTACCTACACTCTCAAACTACTTATATATTTGCATATGTATTAATTTTTTGAAATATTATTGAAAAATATTGATTCTATACTTATAAACTTAAAATCAACAATTGAAAATATTTCCACCATATATTTGATTATATACATTTTTTGTCAAAGTTTATGATATTGTGAGCTGGTTGGTTTGGTTCATGTAAGAACCCAACTTTGCAAGGGGCCGAGTCAAAAAAGAAGCATGATCAAAAATAGAAAAAACACACACTTGTTCACTTCTCCAACATTTTAAGCTAAAACCACGTAGTTAACGTTTCGACTCATACGAGTTTTCCTTAGAACAATACAACAGACTTGTGAAGTTAATTTCAAACAAATATCCCATGATTCCCACAGGTGCTCGCAATTAGATGTTAATGACTCTAATTTTGGGACCTGAGTATCTCAGCGAGTATTTACGCAGACTCCCACCCCTGGAGTCACGAGTTCGAATCCAGGGTGTGCTGAGTGATTCCAGCCAGGTCTTCTAAGCAACCAAAGTGGCCCAGTTGTTAGGGAGGGTCGAGTCACATGGGGTAACCTCCTCACGGTCACAATTAGTGGTTCTTGCTATCAATGGGGCGCATGGTAAGTTGCGCATGGTAAATTGTGCGTGTATCGCGGAGAATAGCATGAGCCTCTACATGCTGTGAGTCTACGAGTTGTCATGCGTGACAAGTCACGTGATAAGATTGACAGATTGAAGCGAAGGCAACTGAGACCTGTCCTACGCCACCTTGATTGAGGGGAGTTACCGCACCACCATGAGGACCAAGTAAGTAGTGGGAATTGGCATGCCAAATTGGGGAGAAAAGGGGTTAAAAAAAACTAGGGTTGTTGAAGATGATACAAAGACTTATATAAACAAATAAATGCATCACAATACACACCAATAAACCATATACACAGTGCATACACATACATCATAGATTCACATATACCACAGTCAGCATATTATTTACAAATATAACTCCCTCTACATATGCACATATACCCACAGTTCTTCAATACAGATCTCTTAATTTAATCTTCAAAATTGTGGAAATAAACATATTTAGAGAAACAATCTGATGTTAAAATCCTAATTTAGACCATTCAGAAATTTTCTCTACGGAGAAGTTGGTTTTCAACATCACCTCCTTTCCGTGGGATGCTTACTCTCTCTATGCCCTAATATCTAAGACTAAGTTTTCTGAAAATGCATTGCCACTGAGCTGTTGACATTTGGTTCATGGCTTATAATGCTTTTATAAAGTACTTCATGATATCCCTAAACAAAAAGTTGGAAAAGTCTTGGCTAAGCTATGATATACAACAGCAAGGTAGTTTGCTTTAATGTGCTGCTTGTGTCATCATTGTTTGTGTTTTAGTCTCAACCAGCACTCAAAAAAATATCTCTTTGCCTGAAACTGATTTAAATGTGATGAGTTGTTCCACTTGTTTCAAATAAGTTTTCTTAACTTAAAATTACTACAAACACTTTGTGTAGAAAGAATATGGTTGAACTGGGGTAAAAAAATCTCTTATTTATTTATGAACTTACTAGTGAAAGTTAGCATGCTAAATACATGCTGGTTAGAAGCACTACAGAGTGTAGTTGGTTAGCACAGCTTAATGAAGCGTGCAAGCTGTTTCATTCAGACATCTACCTGTCCGCATCATTAGCTCCACTCTTCACTATAATCGTAACCCCCAAAACTACAACATAACAGAAACTCTTCTAAATCTCACCATAATAAAACATTAAACAAGTATCCCACTTTATATTCATCTTGCACAAAAACATAAAATAACACTTCATTTTAACAATTACTCTCCCTATCGAGTCCCATGCAAAGCATACTGGGAAATGGAAATCCCCGCCCAGCATTATCAATGCTATATTAACACCACAAAAAGTATTCATATAGTCCCAACTCAAATAGATTAAGCAAATGTCCATTTTTTTTTGCAGAAAAATCAAGTTGTGACAAAATGTTCTAGACTTGTGTTGCTTTAGTTCATTCTAATTAATTAAATTGAACAAGCAGCAAAGATTTTTTAATTATTTTTTTAGTGAGGGTCCACAGACGGTGAGAGAATCTTTAAACAACTATCCCATATTTGAGAGTGTTAAACTGGTTACTTATTTCGTTTTTATAATAAACAGCTGGCATTTGATCCAGCACCAATAGGCAGCTGAAATTTTCCACTAGTTACTAGAAGAGCATAATCAGATTAGCCATGATAACCACATTTGTAGTTGCCATACAGATTGGTTGAGTAACTCAATCTCTCTTGGCTACTGGCCGTAGCCCTGAACACAAAATGGCAGAGCAATTCAGACAATCTAGAAGTTTTCAACAAACAAACAAAGGAATGGCAAATTAGCACTATAGGTAGTCAGACAACATCTGCTGCAAAACAAAACAATTTACTGCTTTGCCTGGTTGGGGTTTTTCAACACATTAAAGTGGCCCACTCAATACAGTCCATTTCTTTTCATCTACATGACAAAGCCCAACATAAGTGTAACATCATAAAAATCAGATGTAGCATCCATGCATGTCTCCCCGTTTACTCAGGGAGAGAAAGTTGGATGTTTATGCAGTTGCCATGACTAGAGATGTTCTTTAGAGAGAGACTGAGGTGGTGTTTAATCAGGGCTCGACATCAACGCTTGTCTGGGACAAGTGGATTTTGGAAGGGGCAAGAGAAAGAGAATTTTACTTGCCCGACCGGACAAGCAGACCGATTAAAATGAAAATAACAAAAAAACACCTGGCTATATTTGTGATAGACTAGGCCTGTGTCACTTATTAGAAAATGTATATTCTTATTCTGCTGTTGAAAGTAATCAAGAGCATGTCATTTTATAATTTGCAAGCAATCTATTAACAGCTGTGCACTGTTTGATTGACAGGCGGCATACTGTATGTGTGTGTGTGCTGAACATGCTCACGCTAATAATGCACACCTGAAGGGTCAAATACATTTAAAAATACAGCCAAAATGCCCGTCTTAAGGTATTCATGTAAACACAGAGAGCGATGTCAGATTTGTATTAAACTGTCGGACTGAAGACAAAATGTAAGTATAAATGTAAGCTAATATACATGCTGCCATTATAATAACTCAAACAACCATAACAAGAAAACGAGAAAACACTCACTGCTCCTGACTGAATAAATTTAGTAGCTTTAAAAAAGCATGAATGTATTATAATCATATAGCGAACCAGTAGTAGTTTTATGTTGCATTTCATTAAGAATGTTTCCTTGAATACTTTTATATACAACTTTTAAAGCTGTTAAAAAAGAATGTATTTTTTGGTTCTATTATTTCTATTTATTGCGGTTTTAATTGTTATTTTATTACTGAATGTTTACTAGTCTTGAATAATTAAGAACTTGAAACCATCCATCCATAATTAACATATTAGCTAGGTGTTATTATTTGTTGTGGTTTTGAGAAGTCAAATTTCGACAACTGAAATGTTGGTATTGTGATAATGTATAGCCTTTATTGTACATGGTAGATCTTGCTGGAATAACATGATGATCTCATTCCATAGAACTGTGAGCACCCCTTCTGTAAATGATGGAGGCTTTTCTTTATTTGACTACGATACGTAACAAAATAATTATCATATACAATAGCCTTCTCCCCTACCTAGTGCAGTTTACATTTCTGTCGCAGAGAATTTAGTTGATTGCATAGATGCACTATTAGGTTGGGCATTGATGATAAATGTAGAAAAATAAACAACATACATTTTATACATATGTATGTAACTTTTACAGTTACATACATATGTATGTACATACATACAGTAACTTTTATAATCGGACAAGTGAATGACCAATTTACTTGTGCGGAGGACAAGCACACAATACTTCATGTCGAGCCCTGGTTTAATGATCATCACCAGGTTTAGACAACCATTAGAGCATCAGTCTCAAACATACACAAGCGCTCCTCTCTTCTCCGCAGGATGGTGGGCTAACCAATGATAGTTCTGGCAAAGGCCCAAAAAGGGATTTTTCAGTAAATTACAATGCCACCCAGAAGCCTAATACCATCCTGATGATTACTACTTGAGTTGTTGACAAAGAAATAGTCTCATGCATATGAAATGACCTGACTTCCATACATATGAGACTGG
The DNA here is from genome assembly GCF_025860055.1 of Xyrauchen texanus. NCBI lineage: Eukaryota > Metazoa > Chordata > Actinopteri > Cypriniformes > Catostomidae > Xyrauchen > Xyrauchen texanus. The sequence goes on along the minus strand of NC_068294.1, from coordinate 26,321,902 downwards.
TTACATTATTTAGGGCTAGGTTTCTCTATTTGCTTTGCATTCTTAAAGCCAGATATTAGATTCATGAGAAAACCAAACATTGCATGCAAGGAAAGCAAGCTCTCCTGAGAGACATCCATATGTGTAAACAAACTACATCTATTCTATATGGAAATGAAACAATGCAAATCAATTGCTTAGAATTCAAAATTTGCCTCAGTGCCCATCAATCATTAGATTTTCTCTTATGCTCTGATTGTTTTAGAGCCATACTGCACTACTTAACTGGGCTTAACAAGGTTAATGTTTTTGGCTTACTGCAACTTACAGTAAACCATATGGGAAGTGTTTGTGCAGTTAAAGAAAAAACTGCAATTAACATTGTTTATGTCACAAGTCCACATGCAAGTAATTCCCATAAAGTATGCCATGAATCAACTCCATGGCTTCAACAATAGCAAAACAATATCTGTTCTCACAGGCTCACATGAAAGCAACTAAACGCATTCAAAACGCTTCAATTTGTATTAATGCCCCATCAAAAGTCTTGGCAAGTTTGTGGGCGAAAGTGCACCAACGCAATGCTGTTTATTCTGCATTCTCTGTGCTATACAGGCTTTTCTTCGAACACATTTGGCTTTTACTCCAGCAGCTCTGCACCACATTTGTCTTCATCTGAGACAGCTGCTGAGCTACGTCTGGCGGACAGCTCCTATTCATTTGGTTTGATGATTAAATAGATTTTGATTTGGCATGCTGCTGTGTAAACTTCCTGTGTGGCTAACCCTCAGGTCTGGCCTTGCCTCTGGGCCCCCCAGAGGGGCAAGCACCATTTCAGTTACCATTCCTTCAAATTAGCAGAGTTCAAAAATTCCTGTTTAACCCTCTCATTTCTGAGAGTGTCTGGATTCCGCACTGGGTGTTCCATCAGGTTTCTCTCATGTTCTCTCTCCCTTTCTTGCACAAGCCAGATTCCAGAGACTTTGTGAATATTAAACAGCACTGACTGCGGGAATGGTTCCCAAATGGCCAGCAGATGTTGTTATCAGGAGAGGTGAGATTGTTTTGTCTTTAAATGGAGTTGTAAGATATAGCTAGTCTACAACACCTCACAACAAGTTACCACTAAAGATAAGTTACCACAGTGACCCAGAGGTCTCGGATGAAGTTCACCAATATGTTACCAAGCATTTAATGGTTAGTTGTACTGCACCACAGGCAAAACCTCTTAATAAATATTTACAAACCATATGGTTATGCCACAAACCTCAGAGTTTAAGGGTAAGTATCTGTTCATCTGTTGGTAATCACTATAAGCTCCATATGTTGTTGAAGTTCCTTAGAACATTTAGCTGGAGCTAAATCCGGATAATTGGGATGTAGTGTCTGCATTAATCTATTTATTATACAGGATGTGTCTTATGTCAAATAACATTATCTACAAAAGGATTCAGGGGTGTCAACATATGCCAGCCACAGCAGAACCATTCAGCCAAACTGAATGCCAATACACCAGTCCATTAAAGCTAAAATTGCATCCTGTTTACCAATTCAATCTTTCAGTTCTGAGAGGAAACAGACCTGTATTTGGAATAGGTTGAATGAGTAACTAGTGGAAAATCATTTCAATATCTCCAGGCTAATGCTGTATCAAAATCAGCCGGACATGAAAGAAAGAAAATAACTACGAAAGATGAAGAAAGCAGCATTCAAAAAATTTTTTAGGGATCTAAACGTTTCATATCTCCCATTTTTGTCTTTAAATAACTCCATAATAATTACCAAGATGATAGAAGCAGATGCTGTAAGAACATGGTTTATTTATATACAGCAAATGATCATTTAAATGAACAGAGTAAGGGTTGTTTTATAAATATATGCATTTATATGCATCATAGGATACGAGACTGATGGAAATACATATTTTGGGGTTAAAAGGTGTTGTTAAAAGGATAATGAACTTAGCATTTGGCAAAGCATAGGTAGACATGTCTGGCAGCATCATTATACTTGGACATGCAAGAATGGCTGTTTATTGAGTCTATGAAATATGCTACAAACTATAAGCCTTGTTTATAGTGGGCTTACTGACAAACAAAGTTCTTTTGGTAGATGGTTGCAACATAATTGAACTGCTGCCAATATACATGTGAAAACCTGCCAAGTCTCTGTCTCAACTAAATCCATCCTGTGATGTTGATTAATTAGCTACAAAAGAAAGAAGCACCTTTTTAAACTTTGACTGAGTCTGATGCACTTTTTTGCATAGTTTAAATGACAAGGAAATGTTGACGAATTGTACACTTGAACAAAACAGAAATGTAAAAACAATTGTTAATCTTTAAAAGACTAATTAATTTATAACTTCACAATGTAACGGTATTGTCACAAAGACTATGAATACATAATATAGAACGATCCACACCAAGGTTACCTCTTAGAATGAGCTGTGATTCTCTACCACAATATCTCTGACTTTGGATAAATCTTCTAGAACAGAACCCTCAAATAACACTAGTAACTTGCACCCATGTTTATGACAGTTCCACATGTAGAGCAATTTATTTCACCAATTCTTCTGCTTTAACGATAAAATAGTGCTAATTTCTTTTTACAATCATGCACAAGAAAGAGAATCAATCAGTGCTGATTACAACTTGGAGCTAGAATGACGACGTTTACGATCTCAAACTCTGACCGTTGGTATGAAGGGAACTCCATGATCCTATAATGACAGAATGAATGAGTGATGCCTGCTTTCTTCAGCCAGCAACATCTTGTAGATACCCTGCCGTTAAAAGAGGCCTCTGTAATTTATTATTTTTCTTTTCTTACACTCAATTGACTCTCGCTTTTGTATATTTTCACAGTCATTATTTTTTATCTTTCTTTACCCTCCTCCTCTCTTTGTTTATTTGCTGTAATAACATGCTTGGTCTCACTTCCAAATGCAGCATACTTGAACCTTAAAAATGAGATTTCTCTTTCAAAGGGACTTTGTTTATTTGTCCAGCCAGTTAGGTTGGGATAAAATGGCAGAAAGTATCTTTCAGGAGGTGATAGCTGAATTGAATCATACAAGCTCCTCTCGAGTCAACATTAACTCAATTCCTAAGCAAATTTTTCATGTCTGAGACTGCCAGTTCTGTCTGGCTCAAATATAATAAGGCATTGGCAATGGACTTACACAGGGTCGGTTGCCGAATCCTTAAATTAAACTCCTCAGCAATTTTTATGGGAAGACTCCTTTGAAGCAAATAACAATATTATTTTATTTTGAATCTAACGAAATGAGTAAAGAACATGACATAAGAATGTCATATTTCACGTCAAAATCAAAGAAAACAAAACTTGCAGAACAGTGATTTATTTAAATGTTTATACAGGTGAAACTCGAAAAATTAGAATATCGTGCAAAAGTTCATTAATTTCAGTAATTCAACTTAAAAGGTGAAACTAATATATTATATAGACTCATTACAAGCAAAGTAAGATATTTCAAGCCTTTATTTGATATAATTTTGATGATTATGGCTTACAGCTTATGAAAACCCCAAATTCAGAATCTCAGAAAATTAGAATATTACATGAAATCAATAAAAAAAAGAATTTTAAATACAGAAATGTCGGCCCTCTGAAAAGTATAATCATGCATATGTACTCAGTACTTGGTTTGGGTCCCTTTTGCATTAATTACTGCCTCAATGCGCGTGGCATGGATGCTATCAGCCTGTGGCACTGCTGAGGTGTTATGGAAGACCAAGATGCTTCAATAGCGGCCTTCAGCTCTTCTGCATTGTTTGGTCTCATGTCTCTCATCTTTCTCTTGGCAATGCCCCATAGATTCTCTATGGGGTTCAGGTCAAGCGAGTTTGCTGGCCAATCAAGCACAGTAATACCATGGTCATTGAACCAGGTTTTGGTACTTTTGGCAGTGTGGGCAGGTGCCAAGTCCTGCTGGAAAATGAAGTCAGCATCTCCATAAAGCTTGTCTGCTGAAGGAAGCATGAAGTGCTCTAAAATGTCACGGTAGACGGCTGCGTTGACTCTGGACTTAATAAAGCACAGTGGACCAACACCAGCCGATGACATGGCTCCCCAAACCAACACAGACTGTGGAAACTTCACACTGGACTTCAAGCATCTTGGATTGTGTGCCTCTCCATTCTTCCTCCAGACTCTGGGACCTTGGTTTCCAAATGAGATGCAAACTTTTCTCTCATCAGAAAAGAGGACTTTGGACCACTGAGCAACAGACCAGTTCTTTTTTTCTTTAGCCCAGGTAAGACGTTTGACATTTGAAGCCCATGTCCTGGACCCGTCTGTGTGTGGTGGCTCTTGATGCAGTAACTCCAGCCTCAGTCCACTCCTTGTGAAGCTCCCCCACACATTTGAATGGCCTTTTCCTGACAATCCTCTCCAGGCTACGGTCATCCCTGCTGCTTGTGCACCTTTTTCTTCCACACTTTTCCCTTCCACTTAACTTTCTATTAATGTGCTTTGATACAGCACTTTCAGAACATCCAACTTCTTTTGCAATTACCTTTTGAGGCTTTCCCTCCTTGTGGAGGGTGTCAATGATGGTTTTCTGCACAACTGTCAGGTCAGCAGTCTTCCCCATGATTGTGAATTCAACTGAACCAGACTGAGAGACCATTTAAAGGCTCAGGAACCCTTTGCAGGTGTTTAGCTGATTAGAGTGTGACACTTTGAGCCTACAATACTGAACCCTTTCACAATATTCTAATTTTCTGAGATTCTGAATTTGGGGTTTGTCATAAGCTGTAAGCCATAATCATCAAAATTACATCAAATAAAGGCTTGAAATATCTTACTTTGCTTGTAATGAGTCTAAATAATATATTAGTTTCACCTTTTAAGTTGAATTACTGAAATTAATGAACTTTTGCACGATATTCTAATTTTTCGAGTTTTACCTGTAGTTCTTAGCTATCAGGGTAGTAAAACATTGTAATACAGTAAAAATACTCTATTGCACTAATGAGAATCTAAGGAGAATCACCACTGATGGTAATGGAAATAACACTGCATTTGTTACAATTATATGAATTTGGATAGAAATGTGCTAAATTGTCTAAATACATTATGCAACAAACGAAAAACAAAAAAATCTTAACTGTCCTAAAATAGGCTTTATTTTCTTTAAGCAAAACATAACCTTTGATTTTGGTGTGAAATTACATGGATGTGACAGACATGTTTTTGTGCAATCCACCATATTATTTTCAGTTTAGTTAATCCATTCTTATATACAGTGCATTCATAAAGTATTCAGACCTCTTCATTTTTGTCACATTTTGTTATGTTGCAGACTTATGCTAAAATGCTTGAAATATTTTTTTTATTTTCACATCAATCTACACACCATACCCCATAATGACATAGAAAAAAAAAAGATTTTTGATAACTTAAAAAAAAAAAAAAATATACATCACATTGACATAAGTATTCAGACCCTTAACTCAGCACTTAGTTGAAGCACCTTTGGCAGTGATTACAGCCTCAAGTCTTTTTGGGTATGATGCGTCAAACTTTGCACACCTGGATTTGGGAATTTTCTGACATTCTTCTCTGCAGATCTTCAAATTCTGTCAGGTTGGTTGGGGACCATCGGTGGACAGCCATTTTTAGGTCTCTCCAGAGATGTTCAATTGGGTTCGGGTCAAGCTCTGGCTGGGCCACTCAAGGACATTCACAGAGTTGTTCCTAAGCCACTCTTGCGTTGCCTTGGCTGTGTCCTTTGAGCTTTTTATGTGTCTTGCACTGAGAAAAGGGTTCCGTCTGACCACTCTGCCATAAAGCCCATATCGCTGGAGTGTTGCAGAGATGGTTGTCCTACTGCAAGTTTCTCCCAGCTCCATACATGATCTCTGGAGCTCAACCAGAATGACCATCAGGTTGTTGGTCTCTTCTCTTACCAAGGCCCTTCTCCCCTGATTGCTTAGTTTGACCAGGCGGCCAGCTCTAGGAAGAGTCCTGGTTGTTCCAAACTTCTTCCATTTAAGAGTTATGGAGGCCACTGTGCTCTTTAGAACCTTCAATATAGCCTACATTTTTTGTAGCCTTCCCCAGATCTGTGCCTTGACACAATCCTGTCTCTGAGCTCTGATATGCATTCTCAGCTATGAGACCTTATATATACAGTTGTGTGCCTTTCCAAATCATGTCCAATCAATTGAATTTTCCAAATTTGGACTCCAATCAAAGTGTACCTCATAGATGATCCAGAGAAATGGGATGTGCCTTAGCAAAATTTCAAGAGTAACAGAAAAGGGTCTGAATACTTATGTCAATGTGATTTAACTTTTTTATTTTTAATACATTTGTAAAGTTATCACAAATGAGGTTTTTGCTTTGTCATTATGAGGTATGGAGAGTAAATTGATGTAAAAAAATAAATAATAAAAGCATTTTAACATAAGGCTGAAACATAATGTGAAAACAAAAACAAAAATAGGGGTCTGAATACTTTATGAATGCACTGTATATACGTACAGGCCTGGCTTCTGTGTAACAATAACACCAACCAGAGTCCGTGTGTAAACTTTCAGAAAGCTTTAAGAACTAGTAAAGATTTTTTTCATAGATTCCTCTCCCTCCAGTTTCAATTCTCATGAAGGGCATCAGGATTAAAAGGCAAAATGGGTGTCACTGATCAATAATCCCAAACTCAGCTTTGATGACAGACCCCACTGCAAAGTAATCAAGGTATGAAAACTAAAAGGAAGACTGGCCTCTGACCCCTCAATGTCACTGCCGGCCTATAAGGGGTTAAAATCTCACACCAATGCATTATGTCCAGCTCTGCCATCATCAGCTAAATCATTCTATTAATGTTTTAAAGAGCAGTTGTTTCCATTTATATCAGTTGTTTATAGGCTGAATAAATTCATGCTTTTCAAATTGGGGAAAATTGGAATTATGAAACTGTAAATTACACACAATCTATCCATGAAAGATTAACATAATGAAGTGCAAATTCTACTAAAAATGCATTACTCATATTTAATCAAAATTAGTTTGTGGTACATCAACATGTGGCAGACAAATTGGCGAATAATGAGAATGCAATTTTCATCACATTAGAGATAGAAACAAACCGGATAAAGAGAAAAAGCGAGAGAAAGACAATGAGCATCAAATAGAAAAAAAAACTTGCTAAACTACCCTGCCTGACCTTTGATCTCCTCCCGTTCCTCCCGCCTCTCTTCCACTGTCAAACCTCAAGAAAGGCCAGAAGCAAACCAAAAGCTCAACAGGCCAGCAGGCCAGGCCCAGGGTCTCATACTTCATCATAAACACCCAGAAGGCTATGTGTGCATGTTTAAAGAGGGGGAGGTTCAGAGTGATCTGGTGCCCTTGGGCAACAAGAATGACGAAGTACCTCAGCAGTGAAAATAAGGGCCCCAAAGATAGAGTGACTTCCTCTCCTGCTGCCCATGTTTCATTTCCATGGAATTGAAGGAATCCGCATGGCTGCACAGGTCAATTTAGCCACAGTGTGTCCTTTATAGATGAGCTTCAATTCAACCGTATTTCTTGGGTCCCAGATAATCTCATCTAATCCATTATCATCTGCATGTTCATCTTAAATGCACAGATAACAACCTTCTGATAGGGAAAATAGCATAGTGTTCACATGTCAGGTTCAATATGAAGATTGAAGGCCATGCTGGGTTAAACTACCTGGGCTGTCCACACAAGACATCAAATGATATGGCACTTGAACAACAGAAGAGAGAAAAGAAAAATGTACTGAAAATTGAGTGCAGAAATATTAAGAAGAAATGACTGAATGATTTCAAAGGCAAAGATATATTTAAAGGCCTTACAAAGAGACAAGACACTAATTCAAATCTTTGAAGAACAAAATGACATGCTATTAGTCCAATAAGTGAAATGTAAAATTGGAGGCCTACCCACAGTAAATAAAAATTGTCGAAACAATTGTCACAACTAAAATCTCTAGAAAGTTTCTTAGATTATAATTAGACCTGTGACAGGTTTGGCACAATAGAGCACAATACTGTAGTTCCAGAATTAAAATGTAATTAATTTTCTCCATAGGGGAATTGATTTTTACCAATAAATTCAATACTTTTAAATATAGACGTACTATGAGCTCTGATGATGTTAAATCAATGGTATTTTCTTCTGCAGAAGACATCAGTCTGAATTATTTCTACTTTATTTAAAAAAGAAAATATGTTTACTATGCCAAAAAAGCATGCCAAACTAGCTCTGCTACAACTGCCCACATCCATGAACAAGCCCAGATGCACCCAGAATTCAGAAAACCACCCCTTGCATGTTTGTTTCTTAAATATGTGGCTATAATTAAATGATGCTTTGAGCTACCAATAAGAGTATAGGCCTCTTAGCATCAAATAACAAATTTTACTATGTATAAATCCCTTCACCCCTAAAAGTCAGCAGGTTCCATCTAGGCCTGCCCCTGACCAGTGTTGGGTGTAAATGGATTACAAAGTAATGTGATTACTTTCTGTGACAGCTGAAGGGTGTGCAACAATGAACAAGGAGAAAATTGACATTATTTTGAAACTTGAGCAAAGTAATTAGTAATGTGATTACTTTTCCAATTATGTAAGCAGTAAAGTAATCTGATTAGAATTACAGAGAATTAGTAAGTAATTTTTAGTGGATTACATTTTTAGTAACTTATTGTAGCTCACTCACTCCCTCATGAAAGACAGTGTCTTTGTTTGTCTGATTTGCAAATACTTTGTATCATTTTGATTTACCTCAGAGCGAGTTGGTTTGGTTCATGCCTTAGAACTCTTTTAAAAATGATTTTATAAAAACCCTATGGTAAAAATTAATGGTTGAAAAAACAACCAACAGGGTCTGAAAATGTTGGCACTGTAGTGCTCGAAGATTTAGCAATTTTTCTCAGTTTCAGTGTTGGCATTTTACCTTTCTTCGTAGGGCAGTACAGTATTTGGAAATGTTTGGAAATAGGGCTATCTTATCGGTCACTGAGTGCCCTAAAAAGCTTTTGGAATGTACAGGAAAGGTTGAAGGTAAAGAGTGTATCATCGGCCTGTATTTGCAGAGTGATAAGGCTCAAAGGGTGAATGATTCAAAAGAGCCACACACAGAGAGAGGAAGAGTGAATGTGTGTATGTATGAGATTGTGTGTTTATGTAGTATGTGCATTAGTGACAGGGTTTTAAGCACTATGAAACTCCAAATAGAAGATGTCTGTACTGAAAATCCCAAACTCATCTCTCACACACTCTACAAACCACAGTCTTTCTTGAGGACCTAGGGTTACCTGCCACTGACCCGTTATCAATGAGCTTGCACAAACTCTCAGATGTTTATCTGTCGGTGAAGGTTTACATCTGCTCAGAAGGTTAAGTGTGTCTGACAGCTGTTTTCTTTTTCTTTTCTGATTTGTGTGACTCACTGTTAAGGGTTGAATTGCATGTGGTTTTAGCATTTTTTTTGTGTGTCTCTGCTTCAGCCCAGAGGAGAGCATCTATGTCTGGGAGTCGCTCTGTTCTCTCACCTCTTCTTACATCTTACAAGCAGCTCAGTCTCTCTTCCACCAGTAGGTGCAGAAAAAAAACAAAAAAAACCTCAAGCTGCTGTTTTTGCCCTAAAGCTTAGCCCACGGCAAGGATCCTTAACATCCCTATTTGAGAAATCGTTAACACATCTCAGAATCCAGACTTTTAAATAAAGCTAAATTTGATATGCACCAGTAGAGGGTTATGGAAACAATGTCAGTGGCAATAAATAAATTCCTTTAACATGCAACACACTTGCATAATCACAGGCTCCAATGAAGCCCTGATCTATAAGGGATAGTTCACAGAAAAATAATAAAAATAATGCAATGAAAAAAAACCTGTTAAAAACAAAACCCTATTTGTTTATAACTGAAATCCATTGGTATAAAAATTGATTTGCATTATTTTAGAATAGCTAAATAATTTTACACAACGTTAGTATTGCTTTAACTGCGTATATGGTTAGTAGGTGTGGGTAAGAATATCGATTTTTTGATGCATCGCAAACTTCATTTGAACAATATCGATATCGATTCTTATATCCCAAAATCAATCTTATACTCTATGAGCAACCTGCCACTACAATGAGAGAAAATCTCTCCCATTTGTAATTAAATTCATGATAAGCAAGTAAAACATCTACGGACGCTCTTTACAGAAATGCCAGTTTTGTTAAAGAGAGATTGCTGGTTTTAGCATTTGTTCAACAAATCAATGTAAATACTTGTAAATAGTACAAATTATGTAATAAACATGTAACAAAACACAAAATTTTATATATCTTATTTATTGAATACATGGATTTGTCAAAATTATGAAAAACTACTAAAATGTAATTAGTAAAAAAAAATATTTTCATAAAGTTAGGTTCCCTGTTTAATCAGGGTTGTGAAGGTTACTTTTGAAATGTATTCCACTACAGATTACAGGATACATGCTGTAAAATGTTATTTGTAATGTATTCTGTTAGATTACTCAAGGTCAGTAAAGAATTCTAAATACTTTGGATTACTTCATCAGCATTGGTAGATTTTTTCACTTGTTTTGACTATAAAAACTCTGGCAAAAATACATTCTCTGAAAAAACGAAATATCTTATGCAGTGTTGTTTCTAAAACAAGAGGTTTTGTTTTATATTTTTACAGGAAAACAATACAAAAATCATTATCAAAAATAAGATTTTTGCCCTAATAGCAAAGGTATTACTAGAAAAATATAAATTATAATCAAACATGAATATTCTTGAAAGAAATATGTTTGTGTCTGGTAACATGTGCATGTAAAATGGCTAGAAATAGCATTTAAGCTTAGCATAAAGCTGATCATTTACACAAGGTTTATTTCTATTTCTTGTGCACCAAACTTCTCTGTCTGCTCGTATGAATGTAACACATCATAAGAAAGTGTTTCACCACTGTTCAAATGCACTTTGGATTGCATCATTTATGTGTATACATTTTTCCACCTGAAAGGACTAAATATTAAATGAAACAAATAATCAATAAAATGCAAAGTAATCTCTTCAGTAATCAAACTACTTGTTAAATGCAACTGTATTCTAATAACCAATGATTTATATTGTAACTGTAGTGGAATACAGTTACTAATATTTAGAATTTTAAATATGTAATCCCGTTACATGTATTCCGTTACTCCCCAACACGGTGTATAATTAACAGCATTAGGGACATCATAACTGAAATAAACCCATATGAATCAATATCGAATTGAATCTAATAAAAATTGGAATCGAATTGGGAAATCTAATGTTTATAAACAGAAGATTATTTAAAATAGGAGGCAGAGGACCAGAAAATCAGAAGCTGGCTTTGATCAGAAGCTAAATACATAGTGAATAAAATTAATTTAAAAACAATTCAAACAGACTGGTAAAATAAAGTGACTTGCGTAGCTGTAGAATTGTCCAAAAAAGGGGCTTCCAGTATAGACAGCTTCATTTCTTACAATGGGAGAGATTTAGTCTCGAGACAATGCTTGTGTCTAGAGCAGAAATGGTGTTAGGATAATCTTAAGCAACTGTATATCAAAATGAAATATGTGGCACAGATGCTGGGATGAATGGTGTGCAGCCTGTTAGGTTTTAAACTGATAATGATGCTGAACCTGACATGATGCTCATCACAGAGAAGACAGACCAGCATCTGGCAAAAACTGCATTTGGGATTTTTCACAAGCCAAATGGCAATGGAGATGGCAGCACTGTGTCATCAGGGGTTTGTCAAGCAGACAGCTCTCTAAAGCACCCAAAAATATACAAGCCAAGCTTCCATCTCTTATTCATGGTTTCTCATCAAGGATGAGAAAGCAACAGTAATCTGAAATAGCATTGAAACAAGGCACAAATTAGATTCTGTAGCATCTACAGTGTAGACAGTCTAGCTGACTTTAAAAATAAGTTGTTGGGCCAGAAAGTATAGAGGTGGACTCGGGGCCGGTTCTAGACATTTGGAGACCCTAGGCAAAATGTATGTTGGAGGTCCCCAGCCATGCCCTCCTCCCCTCCACCTTTCAGAATTCACGAGTTCACACTTACATCAAATTAAATAGAGTAAAGATTATGCGTATTTGGCATGCTGTCCAGGGGAGGGCTCCAGGCTCTGAATTTTGGCCAGATTTACACAGTATTACATTGGATTGCATTGTATTTTGGATTGTGTTGTTTACATGCAATAAGAGATTATTAAAATTCAAAGTGAGAGATGGGGGCGGTGGAGGGATGCTGATAAACTGTCAATGAACAGAGCTAAGTCTGCAGTATACCTCTTATCTCGTTGATTATCTGAATGTGCTCCTCCGAACTTTGTTAATAAAACATCATTTAATAAAAAGACTTGAAAACAAATATGATTCCTAACCATTTTATTTATACAAAACCTGTTATCAGTATTTTTATATTTTTACTTAAATGTGCATATTAATGTAACTTTAAGGTAAACAAAAAAAAAAATCATCTGAAAAGTCATCTTTTTTTTTTAGCAGTCAGTAAGTTTTTGCAGTAATTTGTTCAGTAATTTATTTATGGTATAACACACTAACCCACTATTTGGGATAATGAAGAGTTTTGTTTTTGATAGACTAAATATAGTCATATTAGGTATGTATTGTAGAGAAATACCTTGATACACAAATCAGCTGCTAGTGGAAGTGAAAAGACAAATTAATTTCGTCAGCTGTAATTGTGTGCTTATTCATATGCTTAAGATTGCATACTTATTTTCAATAAATATTGCAACAGTATTTATGATTAGGAAACTAAAAAAATGAAGTCTATTATGGTCTATAGTCTATTATGATAGACTAGAGCAGTTAATGTAGGCTAAACATCTGCGTTTTAGAAGATATACAGACGGTTTTAAAACTTAATAAACAATGCTTTAGTATAGTGCGTTTGCTCTTTGACTGACAAACTTTACTTTTTCTGTAGTATTTTGCGAGTCAGCTCCTGACTAGGGCTGGAAATCGATTGTAGCTACATACGCTCGGATTCAAAGTGTCAGAAGCGAATTCAGTCCATCAACGGTGCTCGCGCTCTTTTGAACTGGAAATAACCGTCAAATGATCTATCTGAAAATTACGCTGATCGTTAGAATCAGTTTATTTTTTGCAATAAATTACAATCACTCAAAAATAGATGATACCTGAATCACAAGCTGCACTTTCTTTGCGTGCCTGCTTAGCCTTACGCTTAGCAGCCCCTGAAGGATGAGTTCGTTTCGGCGCCATCAGATAAATTTGCAGAAAAGTTGGATTTTATTCATCTACAATCTCTTCATTCATAAATTCAGAGGTTGGGAGTGACTCGCATGTAAACGGTGATATTAGTGGTTTAACTACAGGTGAATGACAATTGTTATATCCAATGGACAAACAGCATAGTATTTTGCTGCTCTTGATTGGTGGATAAGCATGTGTATGTTTTGGAGGCCCCGCCTCCAAGGCCGAGGCCCTAGGTAACAGCCTAGTTCGCCAATAGGTAGCGCCAGCCCTGGGTGGACTTGACAGGTGGCATCAACAGCCTGGCTTGTTGTCTGAGCAGACAAAACCAGCTCATTTTGTCCATTTTAATGAGCCATTGACCACATTTACATACACTTAAAAAGTGGTTTATTCCAAGGATTTTGCAGAAAGCAGCATTCTGAAACGTCATGTAAACGAGAATGCAGATTTTCTTACGCCATTTAAGGAATTAAGAGAAAGCAGTTTAACACACCTAGGTTTCTCTGGGATTAGGGTTACAGTTACATTTACATTTATGCATTTGGCAGACGCTTTTATCCGAAGCGAAAATCCCCCTGGAGCAACCTGGAGTTAAGTGCCTTGCTCAAGGACACAATGGTGGTGGCTGTGGGGTTCGAACCAGTGTCCTTCTGATTACCAGATTACCAGTTATGTGCTTAGACCACTACACCACCACCACTCCAATGTAAACTCATCTGCGCCATTCTAATAGGTTTTTGAGTACGCATGTGCGTGGAACAGACCGAATAACAAAATTCAAAGGATGGAGCCCAATAACAAGTCAACAAAACATTTCTGGGACCATGTTTGTTATTTACACAAGTGTCACAGGGAAATGATATTGCTGTGGAGAAAGCTGCTTACTGACCGAACCTTATGTATAAGGGAGTAAAGAGTACATCGCTTAAATAATGCATGTAAACCGGAACACTGCTTTTTCGCAATAATCCGCTTTCTGGTGCCCATGTAAATATAGTCATTATATCATTATAGTAAGATAGTTGTTTCCTGTGCAATACTCCTTAACTGGGCATCTGGAGCCTCCATTTTAGGAAAGTTTCAAGGGATCATTTGTAAGTTTTTGGGGTGGATGCATCACACTGCATACATCAGGGGAGTGCTTTTAATCTGGTTAGTGCCATGAAAGTGCACATGCTTAGGGATAAAGGAAATGACCTAATGTTTTCTGTGAAACAGAAAATTGTGTCACTCATGTACCCTGCTGTGCATTGACATAATCCTACACATACATCCTCAATTGACTGTGAAGCTCATTTAAAAAAAAGGTGTGGTAGAGATCCAGGGCATTAATAAGAGAATGAGCTGCAATTATAGTAGCTCTATTCCAACCCTTAAATGTACTCGATTACATTCCATTGTACTGAGTTTAACATTAGCATGTTGTTAAGCTAACAACGTTTTATTCTAATAAAGCATAAACATCTTTCATCGATACTTGTTTTTAATAAATACGTTTGTAGTTCACCTGTAGTCAACCATGTACAGTATCACCTACAGGCAGCAATCTCTATCTCCAGAGTCATCTTCTGACTCAGCAGTTCTTCATAATCCCCAATCTGCTCCTTCATCTGGAGATGAAGATCAGCTTGCTCTTCCTCCAGCTGACAAATGTATTTCTGGCCAGAGACAGTACATTGGTTAGATGCTGAGAGCTGCTTGTAGTAAACTTCAAAGGGTGAGTGTTTGTACCTCAAGCTCTTCTATCTCCTCCAGGTATTTAGCTTTCTTGGCCACTATTCCAGCCTCAAGCTCATCTCGATGCTTCTCCAGCTCAGTCAAACCTTTCTGCAGCTCTGCAATCTACAATTACACATATAATTAAATACAAAACATACAGTGCAAAAACACAATACAGAGCAACATACTGTAAACCTTATCTTAGCATAACAGTGTTGTGATTAATGGCTATTTTGGTCCTAAACTATCAATTATAAAAGCGTATATTGATATTTCATGTTGTATATTTCCCCAACAACAAACACAACGCAGAGAACTGTCAGCCACACCTCTGTGCATGAGGTGCCCAGCTGTGAATAATTACTGTAATCAGCTAAGTTAAACAGTCAGCTGTCAGAGATGGATGGAAATTGCTGGCTCTGTTTCTCTTTCAGGTAGATCATGGGAGCCTCTCAGCTCTGCTATTAACAGGCTGATGAGACGTCGATCGATGAAAACGGCTGTGGCCCTACTTTGGGTTTTGAGTGAGATTAGGGAGGTCTGGCTTGTTGCCCCTTTGAAAAGTCTGGCCATGACTCTCCAGTAATGTACAGCACAGGTTAAACAGGCCCTGATTTCACCACCAACAGTTTGTATAGTCAAACTGTCTTACAGAGCAACTAGATCACTAGTTTTTATCATTTCTATCAGGAATGATAGCCTAAGAGGGGAGAAATGGTAAAAGCAATAGGAGAAGAGTGAAAAAGAAAGAGATAGGAAGGAAGCAGAGCAGGCTGTCCATCAGGGAACAGGATCCTGTGTTATGAGAGTGGGCAGTGTGGTTTGAGAGGGTCAGTTTATTTTAAGAGAGGGGCTATGACCACAACCACAATAATTAGAACCAAACCTCCCTGTTTGTTATTACAAATGAAAAGGTGTCAGTTGTGGCTGACCATCGATTATCATGCTGTGCAGAATGTAAACTGTGGCCAATGAGCAGTTCCTAATAGTTTCAAACATAAATCTTGAATGATTTCTTTTTATGCTGAAGCACCATAATTTATTCTTCACCGTCTCCTTTCTTCTGAAAAAAAAAAAGTGCTCTTCTTGCTAGAGAGGGAGGCTGACAGGTAAGATTTTATTACTACGGCTCAGTATGGTTTGCCATCTCCTGAGGCACTGCAGGAATGTGTGAAGTATATGAAGTTTATGATTGGGGGAGAGCGTGCGTTGGCAGTCTGTGAAATGTATTGTTCATAAAGGGAGACAATGAGAGAGATAAACACTGTTAGGGACTATACACTCCTCACATCTCCAAATGCTATCTCTCAGAATATACACTCCAGGCAGCAGAAGTTCTCTTACTTTATTCCTCAGCTGTCAGTCTGACTGAGGACTCTGCATTGTGAAGCACACTCCCCACAAAAACTCAGTTTATACTCCTCCTCCTAAACACTGATTTACGCCATTAGGACTGACACGGGAACTGATGTCTGATGCTGAGCTGTTGAACTGGTGGGTGTTCAGGTCAATCATTGAATCTGTGGTCATGTACACACTGCAAAGTTTTGAGGGTAACAACTGCATTTAAATGCATGAGGAAAGCCCCTAAATTACCGTTCCATGTGTTTATGGATTACAAGAGTCACTCCCTAACCTGTGATGATTTACATATATTAGTGATATCCACAGCAATGTCTTGCCGTCTCTCAGCTACGCACAAGAAAAATGGGTGTCAACAGGTTAATGTGTGGTGTTAGCTATTTTTGACCCAAGTAATATTAGGGAATTTTTAGGGCTGTCAACAGCAGCACTGTGTTTAGTTTAAGTTCGTTAAGCTGCTATTTTTAAATAGTATGCTCTTTCTGGACCATAATATAAAGTATGGTTTGCCCCTAGAGTGCAGGGTGAGAGAGACAGACCCATATTGAAATTTGCAAATGCATCAAGACAAATCTATCCATCTCTGTGTTTTACTAACACCATATCCACAGACGAGATGAGCTGTCAGTGTTCAAGAGAGATTGGCATAACTGCATTTACAACTAGTGGTTCAGTTTGATTCTGTAAACATTACACTAGATTTAATGAAAATATGGCTGTCATTACCTACATTTTTCAGGAGTGAATTTGGCTGTGCAACCATTACGAAAACCATTAGACCATTAGAGTTCTGACAAACTTTCGGCAAATTTCCCAGTCGTTATTTTAACACTTTAAAATACATACATATTTGAACAAATTAGCTTGCAATTTGACATAAATTGTTTGTCAGACGTTTGCAGCTCTTCTCTGGGAGTGGTGAACCTACAGCAAACCTCTGGTGACAATGAAGCAAAGCTCATTTGCATGTGAAAATAATGAGTGCCGAATTTGCTGCAAATTTGTGAGATGTTTACAGCAAGTTTGCCAGAACTCGATTTTTGTAAGCAAATGTAGTTGTCATTCTCAAAGAAGCAAACTCTGTATGTACAGAACAGGATTAAGCACTCAAAAGACGGGTAACAACTGAATGTAGCTGCAGTGAATGTGGTCTGAATGAAGTAAAGTGAGCATGAAGACAGACCACCCTCTTCTCCATTGAAATGAGAGGGATACCTGATGCTAAAATATGCTCAACAGACTTCAGAGACTACAGAGTAGATGTCAGTTAATTTGGTGCAAATGAAATCTAGGCAGTAAGAGATAGAAGTTCAGTCCAATCAATATGCTGTATGATTGGGCATTAGGGCACTACATTTTCAGCTGAAAAAACATAGAATTAGGTCTTTCAACAAATTTCCAGTAAAAACAAAACAAAACACGTGTTATGAAAATCAGAAGTCATCTAAGATCTTACAACGGTATGACAAATATGGACTGTACCTGTACCACAGCCTTTTTCTTCGCATCAAATTAAATGTGGCATCTTTTCTGAGTTAGGTCTACTGGTGGGTCTTTGCTCAAAAGTGGCATTGAGGGTAAATTCACTCACCAGGTCCTTCAAGATGTTCACATCTGTCTCTTTGAAAATATCCTTCACTGTCCCTTGAGTCAGCTTAGCCAGCTGCTCCTTCTTCCCCTTTCCTGAAGCATCAATGGTGGCAGCACTCAAGGCTCTAGATTCAAACTGAAATGCAGATTTACAGCTTCAGACTTACAGGATCTCAGAAACAGATTTAGCCTACTACACAGAGAAACCAATCAACCAGAGTTCTAAAGAGCACAGGCTGTGAAGATGAATCACTGATTGTCCCCAGAAGAAAGAGCAAATGAAGGATCATCAGGTGAGCAGGTGCAACCAGCCAAAAATCAGCCTCTAATTACGATTTGCCCAAATCCCAATCAAAATCAATTGTGAGCACCACAACTTGACCTTGTGCAACTCTTATGAAACAAAGAACAGTTTTTTGGCTATGGGACAACCTGACATAGAAAAACAGACATTATGGAATCAGAGAGAGGTGGTTCATGGTGTTTGTGTGAATGCGAGTTGTTTTTTGTGTTTGTACTGTATACAACTTTAAACAAACTAACTGGAGTTGTTCTTGGCCTGCTTATCTAACACCCACACACAAACACACACTAGAAGACTCTTGTATCTTTAAAGGCTCTTTAGTCTCCTGGTGGAGAAGTGCTTTCTTTTACTCTCAGGCCTATTCTGCCTTTGAGCCTGGGAAGGGCTCCAGAGCTCTGATTACTTCTGTGACCTCAGTAGAGAGCAGCTACTCCCAGGGCAAACAAGGTCAGAGGGCACTGGTGCTCTAGGATGACCTTTAGAGAGCCCACTCTCCTCAAACGACATGGAGGGGACAATAGTGCTCTGTGCTAGATGCAGACTGAGCTCTCATGTCAACAAAACTGTCGCCTAAAGTTTAGTGTGAAACAGGAAGGAAAAAACAGGCATACCAGCAACGTTGAGATGCTAGTTAACCCAAATAATAATTTACATGTCATATTGACTTCTTATTGACAATTTTAATTCTACTTTTATGGTTATTTTTGTCCTTTTGGTAGCTTGACAGCATCCATCCCAATTCACTTTCCATGCATGGAAACATACATTTCTCCTTTGTGTTCTACAGATTTTTGGGTGAACTAATTCATACATGAGATCCAGAACAATGGGTTTCAAAAGTCCCCACTGAAAATCTGGTAATAAAAATTTTAAAACATAAAATTTTCTGCACTATTTTTAGGTCACTAATAAAATGTATGACATTGACCACGTTAACGCCTTTGTATCAAAGGTCCGATTTTCTTGTTTCCATTGAAGCACACAAGATGCTCTCTGGAACATGTTCAAATCATGTTGGAATAACATGGATCACCAGGTTTTTAATAAAATGCATGTTGTAAATTATGCAAAAGGTTTATTCCAAAAACTTTGAAATTCATATTTTTTTAATTTTACTTGTAATTCATAACTTTGTCCTCAAAATAAGCCCAGAGCAAGCTTGTGTACCTTAGAGGCCATGACAGCTTGACTAAAGGAAATGGATTGCGAGAGTATGATAGGTGTAAGCACATAGGGGTCGAATGTTCCATGGTCTGTATATGTGTGTGATGTACCTTTAGGCTTTCGGCCAGCTCACTGTAGTACACTTTGGTGTCCATGATAGCTGGTGTGATATCAATGGAGGGTAACTTCAGGGATAAAGTGGGAGAACCCTTATCGAGAGGTGTGGGCTCACACAGGTTCTCCACCCTCTGTCGACAAACACAACATTATGACTTCTTGTTTCTCCTCAGGGAATAATATCTGCTTCTTAGAGACAGGGCAGCTGTTCATTTATATGTCCCCAATGAAGTGTTCATGAAAAGAAGATTGAGTCCTAGTCTCTGCTTGTTCTTTTCAACATGAATAATGAGAGAGCAGCAGATGCATCGGGGGAACATAAGGTGTGTGGAAAATGCTGATAATAAAAGCAGTTAATAAAACAGGAGGAACTTCTGTTTTCACTTCATTTGCCTGTACTGTGAGTTACGCCACCCATCCCAGAGGGAGTGTGTTAAATATGGTACAGAGTGGAGATCAGTGAGAAAACACAAGCTGATGGAGATTTCTCTGTTTCCAGCAAATGCAGAAGCCCAGACTCCCCATTTGGGAGATTACTACATTCTTTTGCTGTGTGATTTGAGGGACAGGGTTTCCTGTCAGTCTCCATTCCAATTAAACCCATTCTCCTTACAATCAGAGGAGACATCTTAAATAGTGAAAGTCCCACTTTGCATCTTGCTAGACAATGCCAAAAAATTCTAGGGTCTAAGGCAAAATTATTACTCATTCCAATTTTCAAACCTCAAATGAGAGGTGTTATTGTCGACCTTTGCCTTACCCTTTCTTGCTGCCTTCCATGCCGGCCAGCTGCTCCTCTTAGATGGCCACTTGCTCTCGAAGGGCCAGGCAGTCAGTGGTAATTGCATCCACCTCCTTAGGGGGGCAGCGGAAATAGATGTCAGTACAAACACAAAGCACTTACCCTCTGGATCTTCTATCACGAACATCATGAGTGCCACCAGGCTATCACGATTGCACCTTGGTAAAGACTGCCATACAGGAAAGATGAGAACCACACACATACACAGCCTTTCCTCCCCCGTTCAGACAATGCTCTGCTTTATTCGGCTCATCTGGGTATCTTAAGTGCCTGATTAATTGGCGATGAATTAAATTACACAGAATTAAAGCATTTGCATGTGAATGCTGCAGTGTGATGGTGGGTCTGGGCAGCAGAGGAAGCACAGAACACACACACACTTCATTAGAGCCCAGAACTGGCACAGTGACCGCTGTTCCCGTTATCTCTGCGTGAGCACAAGCCTAGTATTGGAGAGAGTCTAGACATTGTTTTGATGCCAATTTGCTTAGAAGATATTATATATGAAATATAATATCTTATTTTTTTTTATTGAATACATGGATTTATTTATTTTTTTAAAAAGCCAAAATGTGATCATAATTATGAAAAACTGATAAAAAATCATTAGTAAAATTACTATTTTTGTAATGTATCTAGTTAGAAGGTCCCCTGTATAATTAATAGCATTAGCTGGGAGAGAATTTCTTTCATATGCAAGTGTAAGGGTCATTATAACTGAAATATACCCATATCAATAATCGATGTTGAATCAAACTGAAAGCTTGTGAATCGGAATCGAATTGGGAAATCTGTCTATCTAGAAGACTTTTATTTATCTGTTTTATTCTCTCTCTCTCTAACCCGCCTTTCACATCTCATCTCAGCTCAGGCTGAGAGCTGAGCCTTTCTATGCATTGCATCTAGGAGATATGAGAGGCTGAATGAGGGAATTATTAGGCATGGTGAAAGCTTTCCCACATCTGCTGTTTTACTGGAGATGTGCTCTGACATCTGCAGGGTGACGGAGTGGTTTATACAGAAAGCAGCTCAGGTTTCAGTGTGGCTGCTGGCCTGGAGTCAGCGGGGCCATAATCAGACTCTCCAGAAGAGAACCTGATGCAACAGCTGTGCTGTGCCACTCCAGGGACTTTTTTTAAACACCACTGGAGAACTTCCCTCCTACAGCACAGGCTAACACTGTCATCTAGTGGTGGGGACAGTGTAGAACTTTCCAAAAGTTTTAAAGGCCTTCATTCTGATGTACAAATACATACATTTAATTTTGGATGTACACTCATGGTGGGCTGGTGTTGTTTAATGTTTACAGCTCAGGGCTCTAATTGGAAGGGGCTGAGAACAGCGATATTTGCAAGGATATTGCATATATCACATTTAAAAAAAGAATTGCAGTTGTAATGCAGGTTTCATTACCACTGAAACATCCTCCCGCTCTAGCTGGATGAGGGTCCTACGCTCAACCACCTCATCATATTTAATCTGTTGATGCTGCAGCTCACCCTTCAGCTCCTGTGTGTCACATAAAATCTCCTCCTGAGAGGAAACAACAGACCAGCAGCAAATCACAGCATGTCAAGGAACAGATTCTGAATTGTTCTGGTGACAGTATGAATTCCTACATCTACAGCTTCTAAGATAAATAGTCCAAAAGTGTCACTGCATACTGCAATTATTTAAATGTAAGAACTTTTGAAAATAATGTGTGTCAATCAAGACCACCATAAATTTCCAGCATCATCCAGGTTGGAGTGTGTGTGTATCTCTATCACACCCTCCAGACTGTAGTCTGCAGGACCACTGATGCTGTGGTTGTTTGTTGAGCTCTGCTCCAACTCCAGCCTCTCCTCCATCTCAGTGATCTGAACCTTCAGAGACTTGTTCTCCTCCTCTAGACACCAAACCTACAAGAGCAGTGGAACAGTACAAAATGAATTTATAATAACAGCATCATTTATAAGTGTTGTATCGTTTATAGCAAAGCAGTAGAGGACAATGTAGCTTAGGAACCAGCATATTCATGGCCTTAATATCTGATTTCCTCCACACCCTCAGGCAAATGACTGACCCAATTAAACATCATGGAAATATGATAATTGCATCACACACAGAGACACCATTAGATTCGGTATGTGCTCAACTTATTGTTACCCTGCTGAACCTCGGGTGTGTATGCGTGTGAAACATTTCAGTCTCACCGCATCGATAAGGACAACCAGGCGATCGTTGAGAGCAGTGATGATGGAGCTCTCATAGACAAATAGAGCCACACCCTCCTTGTTTAGAGCATGAGCTGATGCAAAATCTAGCCTGGGACATTCTCTCACTGAAACTCTACCCCTGTCAGAAAGACTGAAAGATTTTCAATGACCACAATGGCTTGTTTATTCACTCAGTAAACATAAGCAAACAACGCTGAAGAAAAAGAGGAAATACTGAAGCACAAAAGAGTTTAACTGGCAACACATTTACATTTCATAGTGGAAGTGATGTTTATGAATCAAGAATGAATAAAGAGTGAGATCATTGTTTTACATGGTTCAAATCATTTGCACAGAACTTAACTCAGGGTGTGACTATAATTCACAGTGTGTACCATAAATTCATTCTTTGAGATACAAAGAAGAACAGTGTCAGAGGAGATGAACTCCAGAGAGTCTACTTAATCTTATAGCATCTATAAACTTTGTATTACTGCAAATTAGCAACAAATCTTGTCTTGACTATGATCTTATCCGCATATGTGTAGGGTTTCAGACCTAGAGGCACTGACCTTGCACTGGAGCAGGCCTGGATTCCACAACGTCCAGAAGCCTGGCTCCACAGCTCGTCCTCAAACAGTTTACGGTATGAAGAGACTCTTAACATGGCCATGGTGGCAGTAGGGGAAGCAAGGAAAGATGACAGCTGAACAAGAAAGTGGTCTTTATAGCCACTGAGGCTGAGAATGTCACACACACTTGTGGGATCTCTTACTGAACCCAAGAAGGACTAAGTAGGGGAGCCTTGTCAGAAGATAAACCTTTCACATGGAACAGAGACGATTCAGCCATAGCAACAATACTTGAGGTCACTCCTGTAGAGAGATGTTACACATACACCAATGTACACTGGTAATTTGCTGTTCATCTGCAATGTGGATAATGACAGTTCTGTTCTGAAGAGCTATTACTAACATAGGGGTTCACTTTAAAAAGTTAAGACACTCAGTATATTTACATGTTTTTTGTGTGTAGTTGAGCTAGTCTTTATCTGTCTGTTCAAGTATATATGACACAATGCATAACCAAATATTTGAAAAGAACAACAAATTTGGTGGGTTAAATACACATTACACATCCCGTCTTTCGGAGCATGTGTGCACAACCACAAAGCCAATTGTGGTCCGATTGACGTGTATACATGCTGGAAGAAGCCAAGCTAAACACATCTTCTGGGTCATTACACACAGGTCACACTGTTTAGCTTAGCAAAAACAGACTGGAATGATTTCAGTCTGACTTAAGCATTTACCTGACATTTTAAAAGACTGTTTTAGTTATTGTTTTAGTCCAACCTAAATCAAACTTTTAAAGTGCATGTAAACACTGCATGTTATCAGAACAGATTTTATAAGATAGAGAACTTGAAGTTCTCCACAAAAAAAGCACAATTTTAATTCAACACAATATGATGCTACATGAGCTACATTAGTACTTTTTCTGAGGAAATACAAGAGATGATTGGCCATGCAAATTCATTAGTAGTTGCAAGATATTCTTCTAAAAATCTTTGTGTTCAGCAGAAGACTGGGATGTATGAGAGCGAGTAAATGATGAGAATTTTCATTTTTAGGTGAACTATTCCTTCAACCTTCTTTTAGTATTGATGATTGCCTAGGCAAACAATATTAATAATAATAATAAAAAAAAAAAACAATAATAGTCATAATGTCTTTATTCCATTAAATAAATGTATGACCTCAACACCTCCCCACAAATAAAACAAAGAATGTGCAAGTACCCAGCTGCAAAGTACCAGAAACTTCAGACTGATCATTACAAAAACTGAATGGAAAGTAAGACAGGGCAACACAATAAACAAAGAGGCAGGGTGGTGACAACAGCACAGCAAAAAATGTGTTAGAATAATGGCCATCTGAATTCATGCTCCTGCGATTCAACCTCCTGCAATGAGGTCCATTCCTTCCAGAAACATCCTTTACTGCCACTGAAAAGTGAGTAATTTCAGGCCATAACCGGCTGAATAAGACAGCCAAGCTCTGGAATTTAACCATGGAATTTAGCAGAAATAAAAAAAGAACATGCAGAAAGATTAGACTGGAGCTTGTAAACATGACAGAATCTGACTGGAGACAGTGAATGAGTAGTAGTTTCTGTGGGCAATAAACTACAGCCATGTTCACTCACAGTGTGACTCCTTGAGTTTTAGAGGAAAACAGGACATTAAGACTGCTGACAAGTCTTTTTCATTTCTTTTTTCCTGCACTTCTTATGTGATTGAGAAAATACTGCTAATGGACTATGGTAAAACACGTATTTTGAGAAAGGCTTTGGTGGTTTGTATTCCAATAATATTACAGAAATGTTTGATTATTTTTTATATTAGCATAACAGAAGAGAGGAAGCATTCTCTTCATATGCTGTAGGAAACAAAACACACTGGCTGGGCAATATGAGCTTCTGTGTTATCAAAGATCACTTTAAAAAGGGTTTTGAAGGAAATAAACCTCAGCAGAATTTAAATCGGCACTCGCAATAAAGTTCAGCAGAATCCAAATGTGTACTATAATGCAAAAGAAATTAACATGCCAATGTATGTCAATACACTGATATAGAATGTGTAACAACACCATAGCTGAAAAAAGGACACAAAGACTTGTAAACGGACACACAATTTTCCCAGTCTGGGTTAAGGGTCAGTATGGCATACAACATACACATTAATAGAAAACAGAAGGACCACATTTACATCTTCATTACAGGACAAGACAATAGTAAAGCATCCAGTGAGTGCATCAGTTTAAATGTTAATGTCTCTTTAGCACGATAGGATTCAGAGCAGACCTGTAAAAGAACAAAGGATTCTTCCCAGACCTCTGGATTACGATGAGTTCATATCTAATGATGGTAAACAATTCAAAGGAGGTTGTGGCATCAAAACTACAAAGGATAGAGGAAATATTTCTGGAGCATTACCAGGCCATAAAGACAATCCATTATACGACTATTGATCTGAGGAGGACATCCAAATGTACAATGTTGTGGACAATGGTATACAAGACTGGAAAACATAAATAACATATGCACACCACAACAGACAGAGCCGGATGATTCATCATGATACAGATACAATTTTGAGTAAAGATTACAGAACAGAACTTCTGCTCTGAAAGATAGTCGACTGTCAAAGTCAACTTGTGGGAATAAAACATTTCTTTCTCATAAAGTCAGCTGATGATTCTGAGAAGGGGAGGCAGAGAGAGAGAGAGACACCGACAGGCAGACTGAGAGAAAAGGTGTGCCAAGTTCTGATTACGGAGCCGTTCTAGAGAGAGCATTTAACCCAGCAGCAGCAGTCAAAACAATGTCCTCAACATGGCTTTCCTTTAGTGTAATAAATTCATTCTCTGAGTGTCCACAGGTCCCGATACTCATTTTCACACACATTCAGTCAAATATGGTGGGATATATTGGAGTTGGCATTCTGATGAAATCTGCTTCAGGTGGACAAAAACTGAGAAGGTGGGATTCTAAATGCTACAGTCAAAAAGATGATTTTCCTTAGGGTCAAAGTGTAGTTATTAATCCTTCCGGAGCTAGGGTGGAGAGAAGTTGACACCAGAGACTACTTCTCTGAAGGAGGATTAGAAGAGCATAATGTTAAAAAATGGGCAGTGTCTGTGCCAAAGCAGGCACTCTCTAATGCACCCAAACTCCTATCATGGAGCTGTAAGCCTTCTTAGCACAGGGTGACCCAAATATCTCCCAGAAGTCCAGCCATAAATGCACCCAAACAGTCCAGTTCAAGTCCACTCACTCCAGAACCCCCTGAACATCTCTGAGAGGAGGCTTGACACCTTAACATCTGACCCTCGATCTGCAGTCAGCTCCCTCAGTCTTCATCACCTCCCATCAGAAACCCCAAGATGAAGTCATTGGCTCTTTGACGATCACTTGGCGTCTGTTTGCCAGCTAGGTTGGGTGGTGGACGAATGAGGAGGCTTGCAAAGAGTGTAGCTTAACAGAGGTAAAAAAAGAAGATTGTTGAGATACTACAGTGATGCACCTGAATATCTGTGGTCTGCTAAAAATAGAGAGAGAGAGACTGTAACTCACCTAGGAGGTTGGCGTTCAGGTTGTTGTCAATAGAGTGTTTGAGCAATTCTCTCAAAAAGGCCATTAGGTAGCGGAACACATTGCGATGGGCCCGCGGGAGCTGAGATATTAGCTGTCAATCAGAGGAAAACCAAACAGTTTACTTGATAATTAATCAGTTATTTATTTAAAGTTCCAAGAGGTCAGACTCAAGATTTCCTTCCCAGCAAAGGTCCGCACAATATTTTACATGATGTTAGTAGTCAGTATATCTATGAAATTAAATGTTTTGAAATAGTAGGCCTAATTGTAGAACTCTCACTATGCTACTAAATCACATTTTTGGTTGTTTTTCCTTGCCATTTATGTGAGAGATGATCTTTGATTCATTTTCACAAAAACATGCTGATTTATAAAGCTAATCTTAGATGGGAAAAAAACATTATAGGCATTCTGGAAGCACATTGTCCTGTCACAAACCTGGTTTAGCTGAATGGTCGGATTAATTTTTGACACATGAAGTTGAATTAACTTCGCTTCATTCTCGTTTTCTGCAGTATGTTTTACGACAAATGCCAGTATCCATCTATATTGCTGCTCACTGTATTTCTTCGCTATGGTCTACTGTGGTTAAAATAACCACGT
The DNA here is from genome assembly GCF_025860055.1 of Xyrauchen texanus. Lineage (NCBI taxonomy): Eukaryota > Metazoa > Chordata > Actinopteri > Cypriniformes > Catostomidae > Xyrauchen > Xyrauchen texanus. The sequence continues at coordinate 26,294,611 of NC_068294.1, read as the reverse complement.
CTGCAACTCTGTGCACAGGGTGCGAAAGGGTATAAATTAAGCATGTTCTGTAAAAGAGAAAAGAATTTGAGTGCTGAAAGATCAGCACTATCTGCACCCGAGAGCTTGTGCTTTACACAGCTCTGTGTTTTGTCACACTGATCACTTGAAGTAATAGAAACAGTGAGATGGGGCAGCAAATGTCAAGATGTCTTGTGGTCTGGATGGAACCAATGATAGGTGGTTGTCATTAGAGCTTTTCTGATATATTCTATGACCATTAATAAAGTATCAAATACAGTGGCAACAAAAATTATTTAAACACACCACATTTTAATGTAAGAATGTCATTGCATGGGGGGCCTGGGTAGCTAAGCAAATATTGACGCTGACTACCACCCCTGGAGTCGTGAGTTTGAATCCAGGGTGTGCTGAGTGACTCCAGCCAGGTCTTCCAAGCAACCAAATGATGAGCCACGTGCTAAGATGCGCAGATTGACGGTCTCAGAAGCAGAGGCAACTGAGACTTGTCCTCTGCCACCCGGATTGAGGCGAGTAACATGCCACCACAAGGACCTAATAAGTAGTGGGAATTGGGCATTCCAAATTGGGATAAAAAAATTTTTTAAAAATGAATTGCATTATACAACATTTTTTAACTCAATATCAAGTGGACTTTAAGCCCACAATATACTTACAGAAAGGTTCTTATTCGTTCAGATGTAAAAAGATGTTTTAAACAATGGTATACTGTTTGTAAACATTCAGACACAGGCCCCACCGCTGGGGGTGGCGTCGAAAGGAGCATTTAAATATGAAGATGCTTAAGACTACATGTTAAACTATAACTAATGTGACATTAAAAATGTGTTATCAAGACAAACGAATTATGAAAGCATATCTTACTTTGGGCAGATGTATGAATGTTTTTGCTGCATATGGCACATGAGTGAATTTATGCAGATGATTCCTTTTGTAAATTAATAATAAAAAAAAATAAAATAAAAAAAAACGCATTATATGGTCTTGGAAAATGTCTCTATACAACGATCGAACAGATGTGGGTATATTTGCACCAGCTCACAGATAACAGCACGCCGGTGTGTTCATGTTTACTGATCTTAACTGACTGAACAATGTAACATAAAAATCAGTCAGACTCAAAGTAGGTGGGGCTTTAGGTCACACCTACCGATGATGTGGACCAATGGAAGCAAGAAGGTGTTTAGCAGCCGGTTAGAAGTTTTCCTAAATGTTCACCCAGGCGAGCTGTTACAAACCATCGAAACTAACTCAAAAACACTCTTTTTGGCCACATATTGTTCTAAATGATGACACGCGTTTGTTCTTTGATTTCGTATGAAGTATATCCGGGCCTTAATTGTGAAGAAAAATAGCATATGCACACTTTTCAACCAAAACATTTCAGAAGTTTGTTTGGTTTAAAATGAGAAAACATTACATATACTGTTAAAATAGAGACACATAGTACTTTGACACATTCTGGTTGTTAAACAATTGTGGAACATGTCCAAGTGTTGAACTACACTTGTGGTTTCTCTGCTAGGACACCTGTGTGAACTTTAGAGGAACTGACTTCACCTAGGCACGAGATGGTTAAAGGCTATTTTCAAACAATGGCTCAGAAGAGTGAAGTTAGTTCTGGGAAATATCTACCATCATCTATTCAAAGATGCTACTTGGTTTGATATCTTGTTTTCTTATGTATTGAATCAAATGTCAATTACATTGTTTGTTTAATGAGGATTAATTGTCAAAGTCACACTTTTTGGGGTCACTGTATATATTCAAGACTCAACTGTAAAGTTAGTACCGCTGTACAGTGCCATGTGCATACCTGTTTACAAAGGCGACTGTCATGAGAGTATTCAAGACAGCGCTGGTAGAGTTCATAACAAAGCACAGGCTCAGGCAGAGCTTCCAAGAAGATCAACAGAGCTTCAGCAACTGAGTGATTACAGCCAGCTAACCAGATGTCAAGGAGAACCACTGTGAAATGTGAGATTGCACATTTGACAGACAGAAGAAAAGTATACCAGTGAGAAAAAGAAACAGACAAAAAAAGCACACTGTGTCTTCAAGGTTGTGTCGAGCACCTTTACTGTAAGACCCCTCTCACATCCACAGTCTCTAAGCAGCAGTATTCTCGAGCACAGGTATTAGTTGTGTGGGTGTAACCAGCCAGTCAGAGTAGTTTTAAAGGGACGCATTCGGTCGCATATAACTTACACTCTGCTCTTTATATACATTTATGTGGTCTATTCGTGTGAAAGGATACGGATGGATTCAGGAATGCTGGTGTCCAGGATGTCAATAATACTCTGTAGTTCATCTTGAAGGCCAGGGGTTTGGAAGAGGTCCTCCTAAATGAAATTAAAATCTCATTAGTAATTATCTAATGTATAGCTAACCGTTGGTGCATTCTCACTTTGATTTGGAGTTTTACCTGTTTGCAGGCCTTGGTGTAGAGGTGATTAACAAGTAACCAGACCTCTTTGGGAATCTTCAGAGGTTTATCCTCTGTACCAGCACTCTCCAACAAGAAATTCATCCTGGATTTCTCCTGAAAAATTGAGAATGTTTTAAACACAGTGAAATACAACACTGATTTGTAAATCCTGTAAAGATATCGAACAGAGATTAAAAGGAATGGTTCATACAAAAATAAAATTAATCCTTTGCTTACACTCATGCCAACCCAGAAAACTTTCTATCTTCTACAGACCACAAACAAAGATTGTTAGAAGAATATATATATGCTTAAAACCTCCATATAATGCAAGTGAATGGTGGCCAGAACTTTGAAGGTCCAGAGCATATAAATGCAGCACAAAATAATCCATATGACTCCATTGGTTAAATCTATATCTTCAGAAGTGATATGATAGGTGTGGATAAGAAACGGATCAATACTAAAGTCCTTTTTTACGATTAATTATTTTCCCTGCCCAGTAGACGGTGATACGCATGAAGAGTGTGAATTGCCAAAAAAAAAAAAAAAAAAAAACACAACATGTGAAAGTGCAGATTTAGAGTAGAAAAGGACTTATATATTGATCTGTTTCTCACACACACATCCATTATAAAGTTTTAGAAGACATGGATTTAACCACTGGAGTCCTATGGATTACTTTTATGCTGCTTTTATAATTTTTGAACATTCAAAGTTCTGGCCACCATTCTCTTACATTATATAGAGCTACAGACCTGAGATATTCTTCTATAAATATCTGTTTATGTTCTGTAGATGAAAGTCATACATATCTGGAATGGCAATATGCTGAGAAAATTATGAGACTTTGTTTTTGGGTGAAAAATCCCTTTAAGATGGTCAAACATTTACAGGGATTATTAGCTCAGAGAAAGATCACTTTGTTTAAATCATATCACAAACATGACTACTTGAACCCTTTGATATTTGGACCAAAAATAATGTTACCCTGGTGTCTGTCTGTCTGTCTCTCTCTCTCTCTCACACACAAAGAGAAACTTGTCAAGTGGAGAACAGTGACAGCCTCAAGACCCCTGTACAATATTAGAGGACTGATGCAATAAGCATGAATGAAGCTCAAAGTTGCAGCTCATGCTAAGCTACAGTGGAGAATCTAAGCAAGACCAGAGTATAAAGAACAACTCTGAAGAACAGTCAACTCCAAACTACAAACATTATGATTTGTGAGGCTGGTTGCACCATGCTGTGAGCTGTTCCCTTTCTCTACTAATCTAATATTGCTGGCTGGTGCACAGTGAGTTGGGCAGGGAAAGGAGGGGTAGAATTCAAGAGAGACTGAAGCCAACTGAGCAATGCAGCAAGCTGACCTGGGTGACCGAGACAGCATGTAGTTCAAAACGACAGAATGTGCTAGGACTGATACACCATCACACTGGGACACAAATGTAAAAACAGGACAAAAATAAATAAAATCACCCTAATTTACACATGTAAGACCCAATATTTCATTCTGTCCTAATGCATGATCTAATTAATCTATCCTGAAAATGAAGAAGGGCTTTACCTTTTCCATGCAGCTATCCTCTCCCTGAGAATCATGCAGCCCCAGAGTGATTGGTTGGAAAGGAGTGGTCAGAGCAGAAAAGAGTGTGGGATGGAGGAGAGGTGAGACAATAGAGAAACATTGTGTAATCATTGAGAAGACAGAGCCAGTATTGCATAATCACAGATGAGCAGCTTCAAGCTACCAACAGAGATCAGTTGGACTTGGAACAGTAGAGTGATAGAAACAGCAGAAAACAACTAAAGATGATTGTCTACTGTCTAAATGAAAAACTAAATCAGAGTTTTTGAAAATGGTCCCACATGAGAGCAGTTTGCATGATGACTAATTGCTGCTAAACAAGTCGTATCTCAGACGTTCACTTTATACTTGGCTTCCTCTTTCCTCAAACAGGCTTCCTTAAAATAGAAACATGCCAAACCTGAAAGTCTTCCCTGATCTAAACTTTGATCCAGTGTAACTGTATGTGAACAAAGTTACTTTACAAAAGCCAAATGCTGCTGCATCTTTACGTCCTGCAGATGGAAATGATGGGGATGTTTGCTCTTTACCTAGCTCTAGTATTTAAATGTTAATATTCTGTCTATCTAACAGCAGTTGTTTGCTGTCCCTCACCAGGTCAATTAGTTTAGTGATGGCGATCTCACGAATGGGCTTCTTCATACGGCACAGCGTTTCAAGAGACGTTCCAAAGCAGCAGGGCAGGTAGTTCCCAGAAATAGTGATGAAGTAGTCTTTCCCTCTGTCCAGATGAAGCACCAGAATGTCCTCGATTTTATCCTCACCAGAATTTAGCAGAGTTACAGAGTCTTTACTGACATACACCTCCAAGAAGATTTCCAATTTCTCATCTGTGAGGAATGTGAATAT